>NC_133974.1:121012025-121098314 GCF_047716275.1 Strix uralensis | reverse complement strand
AGGACAACATAAAATCTGGGGCTCTGTGCTTTCTTTTGTTCTGAACAAGTGTTACTGTTTTCTGCACAAAAGCGATTCTGCGAAGCAATGTGAACACTTCTGCTTCCGCACAGAGAAGGTGCTAGCAGGGAATTCTCTGCCTGCCTTTCCCCAGTGCTCTGCAAGCTCTCCAGGACAACATAAAATCTGGGGCTCTGTGCTTTCTTTCGTTCTGAACAAGTGTTACTGTTTTCTGCACAAAAGCGATTCTGCGAAGCAATGTGAACACTTCTGCTTCCCAGGCACAGAGAAGGTGCTAGCAGGGAATTCTCTGCCTGCCTTTCCCCAGTGCTCTGCAAGCTCTCCAGGACAACATAAAATCTGGGGCTCTGTGCTTTCTTTCGTTCTGAACAAGTGTTACTGTTTTCTGCACAAAAGCGATTCTGCGAAGCAATGTGAACATGCACAGAGAAGGTGCTAGCAGGGAATTCTCTGCCTGTTTTTCTCCAGTGCTCTGCAAGTTCTCCAGGACAACAGCAAATCTGGGGCTCTGTGCTTTCTTTCGTTCTGAACAAGTGTTACTGTTTTCTGCACAAAAGCGATTCTGCGAAGCAATGTGAACAGTTCTGCTTCCCAGGCACAGAGAAGGTGCTAGCAGGGAATTCTCTGCCTGCCTTTCCCCAGTGCTCTGCAAGCTCTCCAGGACAACATAAAATCTGGGGCTCTGTGCTTTCTTTCGTTCTGAACAAGTGTTACTGTTTTCTGCACAAAAGCGATTCTGCCAAGCAATGTGAACACTTCTGCTTCCCAGGCACAGAGAAGGTGCTAGCAGGGAATTCTCTGCCTGCCTTTCCCCAGTGCTCTGCAAGCTCTCCAGGACAACATAAAATCTGGGGCTCTGTGCTTTCTTTCGTTCTGAACAAGTGTTACTGTTTTCTGCACAAAAGCGATTCTGCCAAGCAATGTGAACACTTCTGCTTCCCAGGCACAGAGAAGGTGCTAGCAGGGAATTCTCTGCCTGCCTTTCCCCAGTGCTCTGCAAGCTCTCCAGGACAACATAAAATCTGGGGCTCTGTGCTTTCTTTCGTTCTGAACAAGTGTTACTGTTTTCTGCACAAAAGCGATTCTGCGAAGCAATGTGAACAGGCACAGAGAAGGTGCTAGCAGGGAATTCTCTGCCTGCCTTTCCCCAGTGCTCTGCAAGCTCTCCAGGACAACATAAAATCTGGGGCTCTGTGCTTTCTTTCGTTCTGAACAAGTGTTACTGTTTTCTGCACAAAAGCGATTGTGCCAAGCAATGTGAACACTTCTGCTTCCCAGGCACAGAGAAGGTGCTAGCAGGGAATTCTCTGCCTGCCTTTCCCCAGTGCTCTGCAAGCTCTCCAGGACAACATAAAATCTGGGGCTCTGTGCTTTCTTTCGTTCTGAACAAGTGTTACTGTTTTCTGCACAAAAGCGATTGTGCCAAGCAATGTGAACACTTCTGCTTCCCAGGCACAGAGAAGGTGCTAGCAGGGAATTCTCTGCCTGCCTTTCCCCAGTGCTCTGCAAGCTCTCCAGGACAACATAAAATCTGGGGCTCTGTGCTTTCTTTTGTTCTGAACAAGTGTTACTGTTTTCTGCACAAAAGCGATTCTGCGAAGCAATGTGAACACTTCTGCTTCCCAGGCACAGAGAAGGTGCTAGCAGGGAATTCTCTGCCTGCCTTTCCCCAGTGCTCTGCAAGCTCTCCAGGACAACATAAAATCTGGGGCTCTGTGCTTTCTTTCGTTCTGAACAAGTGTTACTGTTTTCTGCACAAAAGCGATTGTGCCAAGCAATGTGAACACTTCTGCTTCCCAGGCACAGAGAAGGTGCTAGCAGGGAATTCTCTGCCTGCCTTTCCCCAGTGCTCTGCAAGCTCTCCAGGACAACATAAAATCTGGGGCTCTGTGCTTTCTTTCGTTCTGAACAAGTGTTACTGTTTTCTGCACAAAAGCGATTCTGCGAAGCAATGGGAACACTTCTGCTTCCCAGGCACAGAGAAGGTGCTAGCAGGGAATTCTCTGCCTGCCTTTCCCCAGTGCTCTGCAAGCTCTCCAGGACAACATAAAATCTGGGGCTCTGTGCTTTCTTTTGTTCTGAACAAGTGTTACTGTTTTCTGCACAAAAGCGATTCTGCGAAGCAATGTGAACACTTCTGCTTCCCAGGCACAGAGAAGGTGCTAGCAGGGAATTCTCTGCCTGCCTTTCCCCAGTGCTCTGCAAGCTCTCCAGGACAACATAAAATCTGGGGCTCTGTGCTTTCTTTCGTTCTGAACAAGTGTTACTGTTTTCTGCACAAAAGCGATTGTGCCAAGCAATGTGAACACTTCTGCTTCCCAGGCACAGAGAAGGTGCTAGCAGGGAATTCTCTGCCTGCCTTTCCCCAGTGCTCTGCAAGCTCTCCAGGACAACATAAAATCTGGGGCTCTGTGCTTTCTTTCGTTCTGAACAAGTGTTACTGTTTTCTGCACAAAAGCGATTGTGCCAAGCAATGTGAACACTTCTGCTTCCCAGGCACAGAGAAGGTGCTAGCAGGGAATTCTCTGCCTGCCTTTCCCCAGTGCTCTGCAAGCTCTCCAGGACAACATAAAATCTGGGGCTCTGTGCTTTCTTTTGTTCTGAACAAGTGTTACTGTTTTCTGCACAAAAGCGATTCTGCGAAGCAATGTGAACACTTCTGCTTCCCAGGCACAGAGAAGGTGCTAGCAGGGAATTCTCTGCCTGCCTTTCCCCAGTGCTCTGCAAGCTCTCCAGGACAACATAAAATCTGGGGCTCTGTGCTTTCTTTCGTTCTGAACAAGTGTTACTGTTTTCTGCACAAAAGCGATTGTGCCAAGCAATGTGAACACTTCTGCTTCCCAGGCACAGAGAAGGTGCTAACAGGGAATTCTCTGCCTGCCTTTCCCCAGTGCTCTGCAAGCTCTCCAGGACAACATAAAATCTGGGGCTCTGTGCTTTCTTTCGTTCTGAACAAGTGTTACTGTTTTCTGCACAAAAGCGATTGTGCCAAGCAATGTGAACACTTCTGCTTCCCAGGCACAGAGAAGGTGCTAACAGGGAATTCTCTGCCTGCCTTTCCCCAGTGCTCTGCAAGCTCTCCAGGACAACATAAAATCTGGGGCTCTGTGCTTTCTTTCGTTCTGAACAAGTGTTACTGTTTTCTGCACAAAAGCGATTGTGCCAAGCAATGTGAACACTTCTGCTTCCCAGGCACAGAGAAGGTGCTAGCAGGGAATTCTCTGCCTGCCTTTCCCCAGTGCTCTGCAAGCTCTCCAGGACAACATAAAATCTGGGGCTCTGTGCTTTCTTTTGTTCTGAACAAGTGTTACTGTTTTCTGCACAAAAGCGATTCTGCGAAGCAATGTGAACACTTCTGCTTCCCAGGCACAGAGAAGGTGCTAGCAGGGAATTCTCTGCCTGCCTTTCCCCAGTGCTCTGCAAGCTCTCCAGGACAACATAAAATCTGGGGCTCTGTGCTTTCTTTCGTTCTGAACAAGTGTTACTGTTTTCTGCACAAAAGCGATTGTGCCAAGCAATGTGAACACTTCTGCTTCCCAGGCACAGAGAAGGTGCTAGCAGGGAATTCTCTGCCTGCCTTTCCCCAGTGCTCTGCAAGCTCTCCAGGACAACATAAAATCTGGGGCTCTGTGCTTTCTTTTGTTCTGAACAAGTGTTACTGTTTTCTGCACAAAAGCGATTGTGCCAAGCAATGTGAACACTTCTGCTTCCCAGGCACAGAGAAGGTGCTAGCAGGGAATTCTCTGCCTGCCTTTCCCCAGTGCTCTGCAAGCTCTCCAGGACAACATAAAATCTGGGGCTCTGTGCTTTCTTTTGTTCTGAACAAGTGTTACTGTTTTCTGCACAAAAGCGATTCTGCGAAGCAATGTGAACACTTCTGCTTCCCAGGCACAGAGAAGGTGCTAGCAGGGAATTCTCTGCCTGCCTTTCCCCAGTGCTCTGCAAGCTCTCCAGGACAACATAAAATCTGGGGCTCTGTGCTTTCTTTCGTTCTGAACAAGTGTTACTGTTTTCTGCACAAAAGCGATTGTGCCAAGCAATGTGAACACTTCTGCTTCCCAGGCACAGAGAAGGTGCTAGCAGGGAATTCTCTGCCTGCCTTTCCCCAGTGCTCTGCAAGCTCTCCAGGACAACATAAAATCTGGGGCTCTGTGCTTTCTTTCGTTCTGAACAAGTGTTACTGTTTTCTGCACAAAAGCGATTGTGCCAAGCAATGTGAACACTTCTGATTCCCAGGCACAGAGAAGGTGCTAGCAGGGAATTCTCTGCCTGCTTTTCCCCAGTGCTCTGCAAGCTCTCCAGGACAACATAAAATCTGGGGCTCTGTGCTTTCTTTTGTTCTGAACAAGTGTTACTGTTTTCTGCACAAAAGCGATTGTGCCAAGCAATGTGAACACTTCTGCTTCCCAGGCACAGAGAAGGTGCTAGCAGGGAATTCTCTGCCTGCCTTTCCCCAGTGCTCTGCAAGCTCTCCAGGACAACATAAAATCTGGGGCTCTGTGCTTTCTTTCGTTCTGAACAAGTGTTACTGTTTTCTGCACAAAAGCGATTGTGCCAAGCAATGTGAACACTTCTGCTTCCCAGGCACAGAGAAGGTGCTAGCAGGGAATTCTCTGCCTGCCTTTCCCCAGTGCTCTGCAAGCTCTCCAGGACAACATAAAATCTGGGGCTCTGTGCTTTCTTTTGTTCTGAACAAGTGTTACTGTTTTCTGCACAAAAGCGATTCTGCGAAGCAATGTGAACACTTCTGCTTCCCAGGCACAGAGAAGGTGCTAGCAGGGAATTCTCTGCCTGCCTTTCCCCAGTGCTCTGCAAGCTCTCCAGGACAACATAAAATCTGGGGCTCTGTGCTTTCTTTCGTTCTGAACAAGTGTTACTGTTTTCTGCACAAAAGCGATTGTGCCAAGCAATGTGAACACTTCTGCTTCCCAGGCACAGAGAAGGTGCTAGCAGGGAATTCTCTGCCTGCCTTTCCCCAGTGCTCTGCAAGCTCTCCAGGACAACATAAAATCTGGGGCTCTGTGCTTTCTTTTGTTCTGAACAAGTGTTACTGTTTTCTGCACAAAAGCGATTGTGCCAAGCAATGTGAACAGTTCTGCTTCCCAGGCACAGAGAAGGTGCTAGCAGGGAATTCTCTGCCTGCCTTTCCCCAGTGCTCTGCAAGCTCTCCAGGACAACATAAAATCTGGGGCTCTGTGCTTTCTTTTGTTCTGAACAAGTGTTACTGTTTTCTGCACAAAAGCGATTCTGCGAAGCAATGTGAACACTTCTGCTTCCCAGGCACAGAGAAGGTGCTAACAGGGAATTCTCTGCCTGCCTTTCCCCAGTGCTCTGCAAGCTCTCCAGGACAACATAAAATCTGGGGCTCTGTGCTTTCTTTCGTTCTGAACAAGTGTTACTGTTTTCTGCACAAAAGCGATTGTGCCAAGCAATGTGAACACTTCTGCTTCCCAGGCACAGAGAAGGTGCTAGCAGGGAATTCTCTGCCTGCCTTTCCCCAGTGCTCTGCAAGCTCTCCAGGACAACATAAAATCTGGGGCTCTGTGCTTTCTTTTGTTCTGAACAAGTGTTACTGTTTTCTGCACAAAAGCGATTCTGCGAAGCAATGTGAACACTTCTGCTTCCCAGGCACAGAGAAGGTGCTAGCAGGGAATTCTCTGCCTGCCTTTCCCCAGTGCTCTGCAAGCTCTCCAGGACAACATAAAATCTGGGGCTCTGTGCTTTCTTTCGTTCTGAACAAGTGTTACTGTTTTCTGCACAAAAGCGATTCTGCCAAGCAATGTGAACACTTCTGCTTCCCAGGCACAGAGAAGGTGCTAGCAGGGAATTCTCTGCCTGCCTTTCCCCAGTGCTCTGCAAGCTCTCCAGGACAACATAAAATCTGGGGCTCTGTGCTTTCTTTCGTTCTGAACAAGTGTTACTGTTTTCTGCACAAAAGCGATTGTGCCAAGCAATGTGAACACTTCTGCTTCCCAGGCACAGAGAAGGTGCTAGCAGGGAATTCTCTGCCTGCCTTTCCCCAGTGCTCTGCAAGCTCTCCAGGACAACATAAAATCTGGGGCTCTGTGCTTTCTTTTGTTCTGAACAAGTGTTACTGTTTTCTGCACAAAAGCGATTCTGCGAAGCAATGTGAACACTTCTGCTTCCCAGGCACAGAGAAGGTGCTAGCAGGGAATTCTCTGCCTGCCTTTCCCCAGTGCTCTGCAAGCTCTCCAGGACAACATAAAATCTGGGGCTCTGTGCTTTCTTTCGTTCTGAACAAGTGTTACTGTTTTCTGCACAAAAGCGATTGTGCCAAGCAATGTGAACACTTCTGCTTCCCAGGCACAGAGAAGGTGCTAGCAGGGAATTCTCTGCCTGCCTTTCCCCAGTGCTCTGCAAGCTCTCCAGGACAACATAAAATCTGGGGCTCTGTGCTTTCTTTCGTTCTGAACAAGTGTTACTGTTTTCTGCACAAAAGCGATTGTGCCAAGCAATGTGAACACTTCTGCTTCCCAGGCACAGAGAAGGTGCTAGCAGGGAATTCTCTGCCTGCCTTTCCCCAGTGCTCTGCAAGCTCTCCAGGACAACATAAAATCTGGGGCTCTGTGCTTTCTTTTGTTCTGAACAAGTGTTACTGTTTTCTGCACAAAAGCGATTCTGCGAAGCAATGTGAACACTTCTGCTTCCCAGGCACAGAGAAGGTGCTAGCAGGGAATTCTCTGCCTGCCTTTCCCCAGTGCTCTGCAAGCTCTCCAGGACAACATAAAATCTGGGGCTCTGTGCTTTCTTTCGTTCTGAACAAGTGTTACTGTTTTCTGCACAAAAGCGATTGTGCCAAGCAATGTGAACACTTCTGCTTCCCAGGCACAGAGAAGGTGCTAGCAGGGAATTCTCTGCCTGCCTTTCCCCAGTGCTCTGCAAGCTCTCCAGGACAACATAAAATCTGGGGCTCTGTGCTTTCTTTCGTTCTGAACAAGTGTTACTGTTTTCTGCACAAAAGCGATTGTGCCAAGCAATGTGAACACTTCTGCTTCCCAGGCACAGAGAAGGTGCTAGCAGGGAATTCTCTGCCTGCCTTTCCCCAGTGCTCTGCAAGCTCTCCAGGACAACATAAAATCTGGGGCTCTGTGCTTTCTTTTGTTCTGAACAAGTGTTACTGTTTTCTGCACAAAAGCGATTCTGCGAAGCAATGTGAACACTTCTGCTTCCCAGGCACAGAGAAGGTGCTAGCAGGGAATTCTCTGCCTGCCTTTCCCCAGTGCTCTGCAAGCTCTCCAGGACAACATAAAATCTGGGGCTCTGTGCTTTCTTTCGTTCTGAACAAGTGTTACTGTTTTCTGCACAAAAGCGATTGTGCCAAGCAATGTGAACACTTCTGCTTCCCAGGCACAGAGAAGGTGCTAGCAGGGAATTCTCTGCCTGCCTTTCCCCAGTGCTCTGCAAGCTCTCCAGGACAACATAAAATCTGGGGCTCTGTGCTTTCTTTTGTTCTGAACAAGTGTTACTGTTTTCTGCACAAAAGCGATTCTGCGAAGCAATGTGAACACTTCTGCTTCCCAGGCACAGAGAAGGTGCTAGCAGGGAATTCTCTGCCTGGCTTTCCCCAGTGCTCTGCAAGCTCTCCAGGACAACATAAAATCTGGGGCTCTGTGCTTTCTTTCGTTCTGAACAAGTGTTACTGTTTTCTGCACAAAAGCGATTCTGCGAAGCAAAGTGAACAGGCAGAGAGAAGGTGCTAGCAGGGAATTCTCTGCCTGTTTTTCTCCAGTGCTCTGCAAGTTCTCCAGGACAACAGCAAATCTGGGGCTCTGTGCTTTCTTTCGTTCTGAACAAGTGTTACTGTTTTCTGCACAAAAGCGATTCTGCGAAGCAATGTGAACAGTTCTGCTTCCCAGGCACAGAGAAGGTGCTAGCAGGGAATTCTCTGCCTGCCTTTCCCCAGTGCTCTGCAAGCTCTCCAGGACAACATAAAATCTGGGGCTCTGTGCTTTCTTTCATTCTGAACAAGTGTTACTGTTTTCTGCACAAAAGCGATTCTGCCAAGCAATGTGAACACTTCTGCTTCCCAGGCACAGAGAAGGTGCTAGCAGGGAATTCTCTGCCTGCCTTTCCCCAGTGCTCTGCAAGCTCTCCAGGACAACATAAAATCTGGGGCTCTGTGCTTTCTTTCGTTCTGAACAAGTGTTACTGTTTTCTGCACAAAAGCGATTCTGCCAAGCAATGTGAACACTTCTGCTTCCAGGCACAGAGAAGGTGCTAGCAGGGAATTCTCTGCCTGCCTTTCCCCAGTGCTCTGCAAGCTCTCCAGGACAACATAAAATCTGGGGCTCTGTGCTTTCTTTCGTTCTGAACAAGTGTTACTGTTTTCTGCACAAAAGCGATTCTGCGAAGCAATGTGAACAGGCACAGAGAAGGTGCTAGCAGGGAATTCTCTGCCTGCCTTTCCCCAGTGCTCTGCAAGCTCTCCAGGACAACATAAAATCTGGGGCTCTGTGCTTTCTTTCGTTCTGAACAAGTGTTACTGTTTTCTGCACAAAAGCGATTGTGCCAAGCAATGTGAACACTTCTGCTTCCCAGGCACAGAGAAGGTGCTAGCAGGGAATTCTCTGCCTGCCTTTCCCCAGTGCTCTGCAAGCTCTCCAGGACAACATAAAATCTGGGGCTCTGTGCTTTCTTTCGTTCTGAACAAGTGTTACTGTTTTCTGCACAAAAGCGATTGTGCCAAGCAATGTGAACACTTCTGCTTCCCAGGCACAGAGAAGGTGCTAGCAGGGAATTCTCTGCCTGCCTTTCCCCAGTGCTCTGCAAGCTCTCCAGGACAACATAAAATCTGGGGCTCTGTGCTTTCTTTCGTTCTGAACAAGTGTTACTGTTTTCTGCACAAAAGCGATTCTGCGAAGCAATGTGAACAGTTCTGCTTCCCAGGCACAGAGAAGGTGCTAGCAGGGAATTCTCTGCCTGCCTTTCCCCAGTGCTCTGCAAGCTCTCCAGGACAACATAAAATCTGGGGCTCTGTGCTTTCTTTCGTTCTGAACAAGTGTTACTGTTTTCTGCACAAAAGCGATTCTGCCAAGCAATGTGAACACTTCTGCTTCCCAGGCACAGAGAAGGTGCTAGCAGGGAATTCTCTGCCTGCCTTTCCCCAGTGCTCTGCAAGCTCTCCAGGACAACATAAAATCTGGGGCTCTGTGCTTTCTTTCGTTCTGAACAAGTGTTACTGTTTTCTGCACAAAAGCGATTCTGCCAAGCAATGTGAACACTTCTGCTTCCCAGGCACAGAGAAGGTGCTAGCAGGGAATTCTCTGCCTGCCTTTCCCCAGTGCTCTGCAAGCTCTCCAGGACAACATAAAATCTGGGGCTCTGTGCTTTCTTTCGTTCTGAACAAGTGTTACTGTTTTCTGCACAAAAGCGATTCTGCGAAGCAATGTGAACAGGCACAGAGAAGGTGCTATCAGGGAATTCTCTGCCTGCCTTTCCCCAGTGCTCTGCAAGCTCTCCAGGACAACATAAAATCTGGGGCTCTGTGCTTTCTTTCGTTCTGAACAAGTGTTACTGTTTTCTGCACAAAAGCGATTGTGCCAAGCAATGTGAACACTTCTGCTTCCCAGGCACAGAGAAGGTGCTAGCAGGGAATTCTCTGCCTGCCTTTCCCCAGTGCTCTGCAAGCTCTCCAGGACAACATAAAATCTGGGGCTCTGTGCTTTCTTTCGTTCTGAACAAGTGTTACTGTTTTCTGCACAAAAGCGATTGTGCCAAGCAATGTGAACACTTCTGCTTCCCAGGCACAGAGAAGGTGCTAGCAGGGAATTCTCTGCCTGCCTTTCCCCAGTGCTCTGCAAGCTCTCCAGGACAACATAAAATCTGGGGCTCTGTGCTTTCTTTCGTTCTGAACAAGTGTTACTGTTTTCTGCACAAAAGCGATTCTGCGAAGCAATGTGAACACTTCTGCTTCCCAGGCACAGAGAAGGTGCTAGCAGGGAATTCTCTGCCTGCCTTTCCCCAGTGCTCTGCAAGCTCTCCAGGACAACATAAAATCTGGGGCTCTGTGCTTTCTTTCGTTCTGAACAAGTGTTACTGTTTTCTGCACAAAAGCGATTCTGCCAAGCAATGTGAACACTTCTGCTTCCCAGGCACAGAGAAGGTGCTAGCAGGGAATTCTCTGCCTGCCTTTCCCCAGTGCTCTGCAAGCTCTCCAGGACAACATAAAATCTGGGGCTCTGTGCTTTCTTTCGTTCTGAACAAGTGTTACTGTTTTCTGCACAAAAGCGATTCTGCGAAGCAAAGTGAACAGGCAGAGAGAAGGTGCTAGCAGGGAATTCTCTGCCTGCTTTTCCCCAGTGCTCTGCAAGCTCTCCAGGACAACATAAAATCTGGGGCTCTGTGCTTTCTTTCGTTCTGAACAAGTGTTACTGTTTTCTGCACAAAACCGATTCTGCCAAGCAATGTGAACAGTTCTGCTTCCCAGGCACAGAGAAGGTGCTAGCAGGGAATTCTCTGCCTGCCTTTCCCCAGTGCTCTGCAAGCTCTCCAGGACAACATAAAATCTGGGGCTCTGTGCTTTCTTTTGTTCTGAACAAGTGTTACTGTTTTCTGCACAAAAGCGATTCTGCGAAGCAATGTGAACACTTCTTCTTCCCAGGCACAGAGAAGGTGCTAGCAGGGAATTCTCTGCCTGCTTTTCCGCAGTGCTCTGCAAGCTCTCCAGGACAACATAAAATCTGGGACTCTGTGCTTTCTTTCGTTCTGAACAAGTGTTACTGTTTTCTGCACAAAAGCGATTCTGCCATGCAATGTGAACAGGCACAGAAAAGGTGCTAGCAGGGAATTCTCTGCCTGCTTTTCCCCAGTGTTCTGCAAGCTCTCCAGGACAACAGCAAATCTGGGGCTCTGTGCTTTCTTTCGTTCTGAACAAGTGTTACTGTTTTCTGCACAAAAGCGATTCTGCCAAGCAATGTGAACACTTCTGCTTCCCAGGCACAGAGAAGGTGCTAACAGGGAATTCTCTGCCTGCCTTTCCCCAGTGCTCTGCAAGCTCTCCAGGACAACATAAAATCTGGGGCTCTGTGCTTTCTTTCGTTCTGAACAAGTGTTACTGTTTTCTGCACAAAAGCGATTCTGCGAAGCAATGTGAACAGGCACAGAGAAGGTGCTAACAGGGAATTCTCTGCCTGCCTTTCCCCAGTGCTCTGCAAGCTCTCCAGGACAACATAAAATCTGGGGCTCTGTGCTTTCTTTCGTTCTGAACAAGTGTTAATGTTTTCTGCACAAAAGCGATTCTGCCAAGCAATGTGAACAGGCACAGAGAAGGTGCTAGCAGGGAATTCTCTGCCTGCTTTTCCCCAGTGCTCTGCAAGCTCTCCAGGACAACAGCAAATCTGGGGCTCTGTGCTTTCTTTCGTTCTGAACAAGTGTTACTGTTTTCTGCACAAAAGCGATTCTGCGAAGCAATGTGAACAGTTCTGCTTCCCAGGCACAGAGAAGGTGCTAGCAGGGAATTCTCTGCCTGCCTTTCCCCAGTGCTCTGCAAGCTCTCCAGGACAACATAAAATCTGGGGCTCTGTGCTTTCTTTCGTTCTGAACAAGTGTTACTGTTTTCTGCACAAAAGCGATTCTGCCAAGCAATGTGAACACTTCTGCTTCCCAGGCACAGAGAAGGTGCTAGCAGGGAATTCTCTGCCTGCCTTTCCCCAGTGCTCTGCAAGCTCTCCAGGACAACATAAAATCTGGGGCTCTGTGCTTTCTTTCGTTCTGAACAAGTGTTACTGTTTTCTGCACAAAAGCGATTCTGCGAAGCAATGTGAATACTTCTGCTTCCCAGGCACAGAGAAGGTGCTAGCAGGGAATTCTCTGCCTGCCTTTCCCCAGTGCTCTGCAAGCTCTCCAGGACAACATCAAATCTGGGGCTCTGTGCTTTCTTTCGTTCTGAACAAGTGTTAATGTTTTCTGCACAAAAGCGATTATGCGAAGCAATGTGAACACTTCTGCTTCCCAGGCACAGAGAAGGTGCTAGCAGGGAATTCTCTGCCTGTTTTTCTGCAGTGCTCTGCAAGCTCTCCAGGACAACAGCAAATCTGGGGCTCTGTGCTTTCTTTCGTTCTGAACAAGTGTTACTGTTTTCTGCACAAAAGCGATTCTGCCATGCAATGTGAACAGGCACAGAAAAGGTGCTAGCAGGGAATTCTCTGCCTGCTTTTCCCCAGTGCTCTGCAAGCTCTCCAGGACAACAGCAAATCTGGGGCTCTGTGCTTTCTTTCGTTCTGAACAAGTGTTAATGTTTTCTGCACAAAAGCGATTCTGCGAAGCAATGTGAACACTTCTGCTTCCCAGGCACAGAGAAGGTGCTAGCAGGGAATTCTCTGCCTGCCTTTCCCCAGTGCTCTGCAAGCTCTCCAGGACAACATAAAATCTGGGGCTCTGTGCTTTCTTTCGTTCTGAACAAGTGTTACTGTTTTCTGCACAAAAGCGATTCTGCGAAGCAAAGTGAACAGGCACAGAGAAATTGCTAGCAGGGAATTCTCTGCCTGCTTTTCCCCAGTGCTCTGCAAGCTCTCCAGGACAACATAAAATCTGGGGCTCTGTGCTTTCTTTCGTTCTGAACAAGTGTTACTGTTTTCTGCACAAAACCGATTCTGCCAAGCAATGTGAACAGTTCTGCTTCCCAGGCACAGAGAAGGTGCTAGCAGGGAATTCTCTGCCTGCCTTTCCCCAGTGCTCTGCAAGCTCTCCAGGACAACATAAAATCTGGGGCTCTGTGCTTTCTTTTGTTCTGAACAAGTGTTACTGTTTTCTGCACAAAAGCGATTCTGCGAAGCAATGTGAACACTTCTGCTTCCCAGGCACAGAGAAGGTGCTAGCAGGGAATTCTCTGCCTGCCTTTCTCCAGTGCTCTGCAAGCTCTCCAGGACAACATAAAATCTGGGGCTCTGTGCTTTCTTTCGTTCTGAACAAGTGTTACTGTTTTCTGCACAAAAGCGATTCTGCGAAGCAATGTGAACATGCACAGAGAAGGTGCTAGCAGGGAATTCTCTGCCTGTTTTTCTCCAGTGCTCTGCAAGTTCTCCAGGACAACAGCAAATCTGGGGCTCTGTGCTTTCTTTCGTTCTGAACAAGTGTTACTGTTTTCTGCACAAAGGCGATTGTGCCAAGCAATGTGAACACTTCTGCTTCCCAGGCACAGAGAAGGTGCTAGCAGGGAATTCTCTGCCTGCCTTTCCCCAGTGCTCTTCAAGCTCTCCAGGACAACATAAAATCTGGGGCTCTGTGCTTTCTTTCGTTCTGAACAAGTGTTACTGTTTTCTGCACAAAAGCGATTATGCGAAGCAATGTGAACAGGCACAGAGAAGGTGCTAGCAGGGAATTCTCTGCCTGCCTTTCCCCAGTGCTCTGCAAGCTCTCCAGGACAACATAAAATCTGGGGCTCTGTGCTTTCTTTCTGAACAAGTGTTACTGTTTTCTGCACAAAAGCGATTCTGCGAAGCAATGTGAACACTTCTGCTTCCCAGGCACAGAGAAGGTGCTAGCAGGGAATTCTCTGCCTGCCTTTCCCCAGTGCTCTGCAAGCTCTCCAGGACAACATAAAATCTGGGGCTCTGTGCTTTCTTTCGTTCTGAACAAGTGTTACTGTTTTCTGCACAAAAGCGATTGTGCCAAGCAATGTGAACACTTCTGCTTCCCAGGCACAGAGAAGGTGCTAGCAGGGAATTCTCTGCCTGCCTTTCCCCAGTGCTCTGCAAGCTCTCCAGGACAACATAAAATCTGGGGCTCTGTGCTTTCTTTCGTTCTGAACAAGTGTTACTGTTTTCTGCACAAAAGCGATTCTGCGAAGCAATGTGAACACTTCTGCTTCCCAGGCACAGAGAAGGTGCTAGCAGGGAATTCTCTGCCTGCCTTTCCCCAGTGCTCTGCAAGCTCTCCAGGACAACAGCAAATCTGGGGCTCTGTGCTTTCTTTCGTTCTGAACAAGTGTTACTGTTTTCTGCACAAAACCGATTCTGCCAAGCAATGTGAACATGCACAGAGAAGGTGCTAGCAGGGAATTCTCTGCCTGTTTTTCTCCAGTGCTCTGCAAGTTCTCCAGGACAACAGCAAATCTGGGGCTCTGTGCTTTCTTTCGTTCTGAACAAGTGTTACTGTTTTCTGCACAAAAGCGATTCTGCCAAGCAATGTGAACAGTTCTGCTTCCCAGGCACAGAGAAGGTGCTAGCAGGGAATTCTCTGCCTGCCTTTCCCCAGTGCTCTGCAAGCTCTCCAGGACAACATAAAATCTGGGGCTCTGTGCTTTCTTTCGTTCTGAACAAGTGTTACTGTTTTCTGCACAAAAGCGATTCTGCGAAGCAATGTGAACAGTTCTGCTTCCCAGGCACAGAGAAGGTGCTAGCAGGGAATTCTCTGCCTGCCTTTCCCCAGTGCTCTGCAAGCTCTCCAGGACAACATAAAATCTGGGGCTCTGTGCTTTCTTTCGTTCTGAACAAGTGTTACTGTTTTCTGCACAAAAGCGATTCTGCGAAGCAATGTGAACACTTCTGCTTCCCAGGCACAGAGAAGGTGCTAGCAGGGAATTCTCTGCCTGCCTTTCCCCAGTGCTCTGCAAGCTCTCCAGGACAACATAAAATCTGGGGCTCTGTGCTTTCTTTCGTTCTGAACAAGTGTTACTGTTTTCTGCACAAAGGCGATTGTGCCAAGCAATGTGAACAGTTCTGCTTCCCAGGCACAGAGAAGGTGCTAGCAGGAAATTCTCTGCCTGCCTTTCCCCAGTGCTCTGCAAGCTCTCCAGGACAACATCAAATCTGGGGCTCTGTGCTTTCTTTCGTTCTGAACAAGTGTTACTGTTTTCTGCACAAAAGCGATTATGCGAAGCAATGTGAACAGGCACAGAGAAGGTGCTAGCAGGGAATTCTCTGCCTGCCTTTCCCCAGTGCTCTGCAAGCTCTCCAGGACAACATAAAATCTGGGGCTCTGTGCTTTCTTTCGTTCTGAACAAGTGTTACTGTTTTCTGCACAAAAGCGATTGTGCCAAGCAATGTGAACACTTCTGCTTCCCAGGCACAGAGAAGGTGCTAGCAGGGAATTCTCTGCCTGCCTTTCCCCAGTGCTCTGCAAGCTCTCCAGGACAACATAAAATCTGGGGCTCTGTGCTTTCTTTCGTTCTGAACAAGTGTTACTGTTTTCTGCACAAAAGCGATTGTGCCAAGCAATGTGAACACTTCTGCTTCCCAGGCACAGAGAAGGTGCTAGCAGGGAATTCTCTGCCTGCCTTTCCCCAGTGCTCTGCAAGCTCTCCAGGACAACATAAAATCTGGGGCTCTGTGCTTTCTTTCGTTCTGAACAAGTGTTACTGTTTTCTGCACAAAAGCGATTCTGCGAAGCAATGTGAACACTTCTGCTTCCCAGGCACAGAGAAGGTGCTAGCAGGGAATTCTCTGCCTGCCTTTCCCCAGTGCTCTGCAAGCTCTCCAGGACAACATAAAATCAGGGGCTCTGTGCTTTCTTTTGTTCTGAACAAGTGTTACTGTTTTCTGCACAAAAGCGATTCTGCGAAGCAATGTGAACACTTCTGCTTCCCAGGCACAGAGAAGGTGCTATCAGGGAATTCTCTGCCTGGCTTTCCCCAGTGCTCTGCAAGCTCTCCAGGACAACATAAAATCTGGGGCTCTGTGCTTTCTTTCGTTCTGAACAAGTATTACTGTTTTCTGCACAAAAGCGATTCTGCGAAGCAAAGTGAACAGGCAGAGAGAAGGTGCTAGCAGGGAATTCTCTGCCTGCTTTTCCCCAGTGCTCTGCAAGCTCTCCAGGACAACATAAAATCTGGGGCTCTGTGCTTTCTTTCGTTCTGAACAAGTGTTACTGTTTTCTGCACAAAACCGATTCTGCCAAGCAATGTGAACAGTTCTGCTTCCCAGGCACAGAGAAGGTGCTAGCAGGGAATTCTCTACCTGCCTTTCCCCAGTGCTCTGCAAGCTCTCCAGGACAACATAAAATCTGGGGCTCTGTGCTTTCTTTTGTTCTGAACAAGTGTTACTGTTTTCTGCACAAAACCGATTCTGCGAAGCAATGTGAACACTTCTGCTTCCCAGGCACAGAGAAGGTGCTAGCAGGGAATTCTCTGCCTGCTTTTCCGCAGTGCTCTGCAAGCTCTCCAGGACAACATAAAATCTGGGACTCTGTGCTTTCTTTCGTTCTGAACAAGTGTTACTGTTTTCTGCACAAAAGCGATTCTGCGAAGCAATGTGAACACTTCTGCTTCCCAGGCACAGAGAAGGTGCTAACAGGGAATTCTCTGCCTGCCTTTCCCCAGTGCTCTGCAAGCTCTCCAGGACAACATAAAATCTGGGGCTCTGTGCTTTCTTTCGTTCTGAACAAGTGTTACTGTTTTCTGCACAAAAGCGATTCTGCGAAGCAATGTGAACAGGCACAGAGAAGGTGCTAACAGGCAATTCTCTGCCTGCCTTTCCCCAGTGCTCTGCAAGCTCTCCAGGACAACAGCAAATCTGGTGCTCTGTGCTTTCTTTCGTTCTGAACAGGTGTTAATGTTTTCTGCACAAAAGCGATTCTGCCAAGCAATGTGAACAGGCACAGAGAAGGTGCTAGCAGGGAATTCTCTGCCTGCCTTTCCCCAGTGCTCTGCAAGCTCTCCAGGACAACATAAAATCTGGGGCTCTGTGCTTTCTTTCGTTCTGAACAAGTGTTACTGTTTTCTGCACAAAAGCGATTCTGCGAAGCAATGTGAACAGTTCTGCTTCCCAGGCACAGAGAAGGTGCTAGCAGGGAATTCTCTGCCTGCCTTTCCCCAGTGCTCTGCAAGCTCTCCAGGACAACATAAAATCTGGGGCTCTGTGCTTTCTTTCGTTCTGAACAAGTGTTACTGTTTTCTGCACAAAAGCGATTCTGCGAAGCAATGTGAATACTTCTGCTTCCCAGGCACAGAGAAGGTGCTAGCAGGGAATTCTCTGCCTGCCTTTCCCCAGTGCTCTGCAAGCTCTCCAGGACAACATAAAATCTGGGGCTCTGTGCTTTCTTTCGTTCTGAACAAGTGTTACTGTTTTCTGCACAAAAGCGATTATGCGAAGCAATGTGAACACTTCTGCTTCCCAGGCACAGAGAAGGTGCTAGCAGGGAATTCTCTGCCTGTTTTTCTCCAGTGCTCTGCAAGCTCTCCAGGACAACAGCAAATCTGGGGCTCTGTGCTTTCTTTCGTTCTGAACAAGTGTTACTGTTTTCTGCACAAAAGCGATTCTGCCATGCAATGTGAACAGGCACAGAAAAGGTGCTAGCAGGGAATTCTCTGCCTGTTTTTCCCCAGTGCTCTGCAAGCTCTCCAGGACAACATAAAATCTGGGGCTCTGTGCTTTCTTTCGTTCTGAACAAGTGTTACTGTTTTCTGCACAAAAGCGATTGTGCCAAGCAATGTGAACACGTCTGCTTCCCAGGCACAGAGAAGGTGCTAACAGGGAATTCTCTACCTGCCTTTCCCCAGTGCTCTGCAAGCTCTCCAGGACAACATAAAATCTGGGGCTCTGTGCTTTCTTTCGTTCTGAACAAGTGTTACTGTTTTCTGCACAAAAGCGATTCTGCCAAGCAATGTGAACACTTCTGCTTCCCAGGCACAGAGAAGGTGCTAGGAGGGAATTCTCTGCCTGCCTTTCCCCAGTGCTCTGCAAGCTCTCCAGGACAACATCAAATCTGGGGCTCTGTGCTTTCTTTCGTTCTGAACAAGTGTTACTGTTTTCTGCACAAAAGCGATTCTGCGAAGCAATGTGAACACTTCTGCTTCCCAGGCACAGAGAAGGTGCTAGCAGGGAATTCTCTGCCTGCCTTTCCCCAGTGCTCTGCAAGCTCTCCAGGACAACAGCAAATCTGGGGCTCTGTGCTTTCTTTCGTTCTGAACAAGTGTTACTGTTTTCTGCACAAAAGCGATTCTGCGAAGCAATGTGAACAGGCACAGAGAAGGTGCTAGCAGGGAATTCTCTGCCTGCTTTTCCCCAGTGCTCTGCAAGCTCTCCAGGACAACATAAAATCTGGGGCTCTGTGCTTTCTTTCGTTCTGAACAAGTGTTACTGTTTTCTGCACAAAAGTGATTCTGCCAAGCAATGTGAACAGTTCTGCTTCCCAGGCACAGAGAAGGTGCTAGGAGGGAATTCTCTGCCTGCCTTTCCCCAGTGCTCTGCAAGCTCTCCAGGACAACATAAAATCTGGGGCTCTGTGCTTTCTTTCGTTCTGAACAAGTGTTACTGTTTTCTGCACAAAAGCGATTCTGCGAAGCAATGTGAACACTTCTGCTTCCCAGGCACAGAGAAGGTGCTAGCAGGGAATTCTCTGCCTGCCTTTCCCCAGTGCTCTGCAAGCTCTCCAGGACAACATAAAATCTGGGGCTCTGTGCTTTCTTTCGTTCTGAACAAGTGTTACTGTTTTCTGCACAAAAGCGATTGTGCCAAGCAATGTGAACACTTCTGCTTCCCAGGCACAGAGAAGGTGCTAGCAGGGAATTCTCTGCCTGCCTTTCCCCAGTGCTCTGCAAGCTCTCCAGGACAACATAAAATCTGGGGCTCTGTGCTTTCTTTCGTTCTGAACAAGTGTTACTGTTTTCTGCACAAAAGCGATTGTGCCAAGCAATGTGAACACTTCTGCTTCCCAGGCACAGAGAAGGTGCTAGCAGGGAATTCTCTGCCTGCCTTTCCCCAGTGCTCTGCAAGCTCTCCAGGACAACATAAAATCTGGGGCTCTGTGCTTTCTTTCGTTCTGAACAAGTGTTACTGTTTTCTGCACAAAAGCGATTCTGCGAAGCAATGTGAACACTTCTGATTCCCAGGCACAGAGAAGGTGCTAGCAGGGAATTCTCTGCCTGCCTTTCCCCAGTGCTCTGCAAGCTCTCCAGGACAATATAAAATCTGGGGCTCTGTGCTTTCTTTCGTTCTGAACAAGTGTTACTGTTTTCTGCACAAAAGCGATTCTGCGAAGCAAAGTGAACAGGCAGAGAGAAGGTGCTAGCAGGGAATTCTCTGCCTGCTTTTCCCCAGTGCTCTGCAAGCTCTCCAGGACAACATAAAATCTGGGGCTCTGTGCTTTCTTTCGTTCTGAACAAGTGTTACTGTTTTCTGCACAAAACCGATTCTGCCAAGCAATGTGAACAGTTCTGCTTCCCAGGCACAGAGAAGGTGCTAGCAGGGAATTCTCTGCCTGCCTTTCCCCAGTGCTCTGCAAGCTCTCCAGGACAACATAAAATCTGGGGCTCTGTGCTTTCTTTTGTTCTGAACAAGTGTTACTGTTTTCTGCACAAAAGCGATTCTGCGAAGCAATGTGAACACTTCTGCTTCCCAGGCACAGAGAAGGTGCTAGCAGGGAATTCTCTGCCTGCTTTTCCGCAGTGCTCTGCAAGCTCTCCAGGACAACATAAAATCTGGGACTCTGTGCTTTCTTTCGTTCTGAACAAGTGTTACTGTGTTCTGCACAAAAGCGATTATGCGAAGCAATGTGAACAGGCACAGAAAAGGTGCTAGCAGGGAATTCTCTGCCTGCTTTTCCCCAGTGTTCTGCAAGCTCTCCAGGACAACAGCAAATCTGGGGCTCTGTGCTTTCTTTCGTTCTGAACAAGTGTTACTGTTTTCTGCACAAAAGCGATTCTGCGAAGCAATGTGAACACTTCTGCTTCCCAGGCACAGAGAAGGTGCTAACAGGGAATTCTCTGCCTGCCTTTCCCCAGTGCTCTGCAAGCTCTCCAGGACAACATAAAATCTGGGGCTCTGTGCTTTCTTTCGTTCTGAACAAGTGTTACTGTTTTCTGCACAAAAGCGATTCTGCGAAGCAATGTGAACAGGCACAGAGAAGGTGCTAACAGGGAATTCTCTGCCTGCCTTTCCCCAGTGCTCTGCAAGCTCTCCAGGACAACAGCAAATCTGGGGCTCTGTGCTTTCTTTCGTTCTGAACAGGTGTTACTGTTTTCTGCACAAAAGCGATTCTGCGAAGCAATGTGAACAGGCACAGAGAAGGTGCTAGCAGGGAATTCTCTGCCTGCTTTTCCCCAGTGCTCTGCAAGCTCTCCAGGACAACATAAAATCTGGGGCTCTGTGCTTTCTTTCGTTCTGAACAAGTGTTACTGTTTTCTGCACAAAAGCGATTGTGCCAAGCAATGTGAACACTTCTGCTTCCCAGGCACAGAGAAGGTGCTAGCAGGGAATTCTCTGCCTGCCTTTCCCCAGTGCTCTGCAAGCTCTCCAGGACAACATAAAATCTGGGGCTCTGTGCTTTCTTTCGTTCTGAACAAGTGTTACTGTTTTCTGCACAAAAGCGATTCTGCAAAGCAATGTGAACACTTCTGCTTCCCAGGCACAGAGAAGGTGCTAGCAGGGAATTCTCTGCCTGCCTTTCCCCAGTGCTCTGCAAGCTCTCCAGGACAACATAAAATCTGGGGCTCTGTGCTTTCTTTCGTTCTGAACAAGTGTTACTGTTTTCTGCACAAAAGCGATTCTGCGAAGCAATGTGAACACTTCTGCTTCCCAGGCACAGAGAAGGTGCTAGCAGGGAATTCTCTGCCTGCCTTTCCCCAGTGCTCTGCAAGCTCTCCAGGACAACATCAAATCTGGGGCTCTGTGCTTTCTTTCGTTCTGAACAAGTGTTACTGTTTTCTGCACAAAAGCGATTCTGCGAAGCAATGTGAACAGGCACAGAGAAGGTGCTAGCAGGGAATTCTCTGCCTGCTTTTCCCCAGTGCTCTGCAAGCTCTCCAGGACAACATAAAATCTGGGGCTCTGTGCTTTCTTTCGTTCTGAACAAGTGTTACTGTTTTCTGCACAGAAGCGATTCTGCCAAGCAATGTGAACAGTTCTGCTTCCCAGGCACAGAGAAGGTGCTAGCAGGGAATTCTCTGCCTGTTTTTCTCCAGTGCTCTGCAAGCTCTCCAGGACAACAGCAAATCTGGGGCTCTGTGCTTTCTTTCGTTCTGAACAAGTGTTACTGTTTTCTGCACAAAAGCGATTCTGCCATGCAATGTGAACAGGCACAGAAAAGGTGCTAGCAGGGAATTCTCTGCCTGCTTTTCCCCAGTGCTCTGCAAGCTCTCCAGGACAACATAAAATCTGGGGCTCTGTGCTTTCTTTCGTTCTGAACAAGTGTTACTGTTTTCTGCACAAAAGCGATTCTGCGAAGCAATGTGAACACTTCTGCTTCCCAGGCACAGAGAAGGTGCTAGCAGGGAATTCTCTGCCTGCTTTTCCCCAGTGTTCTGCAAGCTCTCCAGGACAACAGCAAATCTGGGGCTCTGTGCTTTCTTTTGTTCTGAACAAGTGTTACTGTTTTCTGCACAAAAGCGATTCTGCGAAGCAATGTGAACACTTCTGCTTCCCAGGCACAGAGAAGGTGCTAACAGGGAATTCTCTGCCTGCCTTTCCCCAGTGCTCTGCAAGCTCTCCAGGACAACATAAAATCTGGGGCTCTGTGCTTTCTTTCGTTCTGAACAAGTGTTACTGTTTTCTGCACAAAAGCGATTCTGCGAAGCAATGTGAACACTTCTGCTTCCCAGGCACAGAGAAGGTGCTAACAGGGAATTCTCTGCCTGCCTTTCCCCAGTGCTCTGCAAGCTCTCCAGGACAACATAAAATCTGGGGCTCTGTGCTTTCTTTCGTTCTGAACAAGTGTTACTGTTTTCTGCACAAAAGCGATTCTGCGAAGCAATGTGAACAGGCACAGAGAAGGTGCTAACAGGGAATTCTCTGCCTGCCTTTCCCCAGTGCTCTGCAAGCTCTCCAGGACAACAGCAAATCTGGGGCTCTGTGCTTTCTTTCGTTCTGAACAGGTGTTACTGTTTTCTGCACAAAAGCGATTCTGCGAAGCAATGTGAACAGGCACAGAGAAGGTGCTAGCAGGGAATTCTCTGCCTGCTTTTCCCCAGTGCTCTGCAAGCTCTCCAGGACAACATAAAATCTGGGGCTCTGTGCTTTCTTTCGTTCTGAACAAGTGTTACTGTTTTCTGCACAAAAGCGATTCTGCGAAGCAATGTGAACAGTTCTGCTTCCCAGGCACAGAGAAGGTGCTAGCAGGGAATTCTCTGCCTGCCTTTCCCCAGTGCTCTGCAAGCTCTCCAGGACAACATAAAATCTGGGGCTCTGTGCTTTCTTTCGTTCTGAACAAGTGTTACTGTTTTCTGCACAAAAGCGATTCTGCGAAGCAATGTGAACACTTCTGCTTCCCAGGCACAGAGAAGGTGCTAGCAGGGAATTCTCTGCCTGCCTTTCCCCAGTGCTCTGCAAGCTCTCCAGGACAACATAAAATCTGGGGCTCTGTGCTTTCTTTCGTTCTGAACAAGTGTTACTGTTTTCTGCACAAAAGCGATTCTGCGAAGCAATGTGAACACTTCTGCTTCCCAGGCACAGAGAAGGTGCTAGCAGGGAATTCTCTGCCTGCCTTTCCCCAGTGCTCTGCAAGCTCTCCAGGACAACATCAAATCTGGGGCTCTGTGCTTTCTTTCGTTCTGAACAAGTGTTACTGTTTTCTGCACAAAAGCGATTCTGCGAAGCAATGTGAACAGGCACAGAAAAGGTGCTATCAGGGAATTCTCTGCCTGCTTTTCCCCAGTGCTCTGCAAGCTCTCCAGGACAACATAAAATCTGGGGCTCTGTGCTTTCTTTCGTTCTGAACAAGTGTTACTGTTTTCTGCACAAAAGCGATTATGCGAAGCAATGTGAACACTTCTGCTTCCCAGGCACAGAGAAGGTGCTAGCAGGGAATTCTCTGCCTGTTTTTCTCCAGTGCTCTGCAAGCTCTCCAGGACAACAGCAAATCTGGGGCTCTGTGCTTTCTTTCGTTCTGAACAAGTGTTACTGTTTTCTGCACAAAAGCGATTCTGCCATGCAATGTGAACAGGCACAGAAAAGGTGCTAGCAGGGAATTCTCTGCCTGCTTTTCCCCAGTGCTCTGCAAGCTCTCCAGGACAACATAAAATCTGGGGCTCTGTGCTTTCTTTCGTTCTGAACAAGTGTTACTGTTTTCTGCACAAAAGCGATTCTGCGAAGCAATGTGAACACTTCTGCTTCCCAGGCACAGAGAAGGTGCTAGCAGGGAATTCTCTGCCTGCCTTTCCCCAGTGCTCTGCAAGCTCTCCAGGACAACATCAAATCTGGGGCTCTGTGCTTTCTTTCATTCTGAACAAGTGTTACTGTTTTCTGCACAAAAGCGATTCTGCCAAGCAATGTGAACACTTCTGCTTCCCAGGCACAGAGAAGGTGCTAGCAGGGAATTCTCTGCCTGCCTTTCCCCAGTGCTCTGCAAGCTCTCCAGGACAACATAAAATCTGGGGCTCTGTGCTTTCTTTCGTTCTGAACAAGTGTTACTGTTTTCTGCACAAAAGCGATTCTGCCAAGCAATGTGAACACTTCTGCTTCCCAGGCACAGAGAAGGTGCTAGCAGGGAATTCTCTGCCTGCCTTTCCCCAGTGCTCTGCAAGCTCTCCAGGACAACATAAAATCTGGGGCTCTGTGCTTTCTTTCGTTCTGAACAAGTGTTACTGTTTTCTGCACAAAAGCGATTGTGCCAAGCAATGTGAACACTTCTGCTTCCCAGGCACAGAGAAGGTGCTAGCAGGGAATTCTCTGCCTGCCTTTCCCCAGTGCTCTGCAAGCTCTCCAGGACAACATAAAATCTGGGGCTCTGTGCTTTCTTTCGTTCTGAACAAGTGTTACTGTTTTCTGCACAAAAGCGATTCTGCGAAGCAATGTGAACACTTCTGTTTCCCAGGCACAGAGAAGGTGCTAGCAGGGAATTCTCTGCCTGCTTTTCCCCAGTGTTCTGCAAGCTCTCCAGGACAACAGCAAATCTGGGGCTCTGTGCTTTCTTTCGTTCTGAACAAGTGTTACTGTTTTCTGCACAAAAGCGATTCTGCCATGCAATGTGAACAGGCACAGAAAAGGTGCTAGCAGGGAATTCTCTGCCTGCTTTTCCCCAGTGCTCTGCAAGCTCTCCAGGACAACATAAAATCTGGGGCTCTGTGCTTTCTTTCGTTCTGAACAAGTGTTACTGTTTTCTGCACAAAAGCGATTCTGCCAAGCAATGTGAACAGTTCTGCTTCCCAGGCACAGAGAAGGTGCTAGCAGGGAATTCTCTGCCTGCCTTTCCCCAGTGCTCTGTAAGCTCTCCAGGACAACATAAAATCTGGGGCTCTGTGCTTTCTTTCGTTCTGAACAAGTGTTACTGTTTTCTGCACAAAAGCGATTACGCGAAGCAATGTGAACAGGCACAGAGAAGGTGCTAGCAGGGAATTCTCTGCCTGCTTTTCCCCAGTGCTCTGCAAGCTCTCCAGGACAACATAAAATCTGGGGCTCTGTGCTTTCTTTCGTTCTGAACAAGTGTTACTGTTTTCTGCACAAAAGTGATTCTGCCAAGCAATGTGAACACTTCTGCTTCCCAGGCACAGAGAAGGTGCTAGCAGGGAATTCTCTGCCTGCCTTTCCCCAGTGCTCTGCAAGCTCTCCAGGACAACATAAAATCGGGGGCTCTGTGCTTTCTTTCGTTCTGAACAAGTGTTACTGTTTTCTGCACAAAAGCGATTCTGCGAAGCAATGTGAACACTTCTGCTTCCCAGGCACAGAGAAGGTGCTAGCAGGGAATTCTCTGCCTGCCTTTCCCCAGTGCTCTGCAAGCTCTCCAGGACAACATAAAATCTGGGGCTCTGTGCTTTCTTTCGTTCTGAACAAGTGTTACTGTTTTCTGCACAAAAGCGATTCTGCGAAGCAATGTGAACAGGCACAGAGAAGGTGCTAGCAGGGAATTCTCTGCCTGCCTTTCTCCAGTGCTCTGCAAGCTCTCCAGGACAACATAAAATCTGGGGCTCTGTGCTTTCTTTCGTTCTGAACAAGTGTTACTGTTTTCTGCACAAAAGCGATTCTGCGAAGCAATGTGAACAGGCACAGAGAAGGTGCTAGCAGGGAATTCTCTGCCTGCTTTTCCCCAGTGTTCTGCAAGCTCTCCAGGACAACAGCAAATCTGGGGCTCTGTGCTTTCTTTCGTTCTGAACAAGTGTTACTGTTTCCTGCACAAAAGCGATTGTGCCAAGCAATGTGAACACTTCTGCCTCCCAGGCACAGAGAAGGTGCTAGCAGGGAATTCTCTGCCTGCCTTTCCCCAGTGCTCTGCAAGCTCTCCAGGACAACATAAAATCTGGGGCTCTGTGCTTTCTTTCGTTCTGAACAAGTGTTACTGTTTTCTGCACAAAAGCGATTCTGCGAAGCAATGTGAACACTTCTGCTTCCCAGGCACAGAGAAGGTGCTAGCAGGGAATTCTCTGCCTGCCTTTCCCCAGTGCTCTGCAAGCTCTCCAGGACAACATCAAATCTGGGGCTCTGTGCTTTCTTTCGTTCTGAACAAGTGTTACTGTTTTCTGCACAAAAGCGATTCTGCGAAGCAATGTGAACAGGCACAGAGAAGGTGCTAGCAGGGAATTCTCTGCCTGCTTTTCCCCAGTGCTCTGCAAGCTCTCCAGGACAACATAAAATCTGGGGCTCTGTGCTTTCTTTCGTTCTGAACAAGTGTTACTGTTTTCTGCACAAAAGCGATTCTGCGAAGCAATGTGAACAGTTCTGCTTCCCAGGCACAGAGAAGGTGCTAGCAGGGAATTCTCTGCCTGCCTTTCCCCAGTGCTCTGCAAGCTCTCCAGGACAACATAAAATCTGGGGCTCTGTGCTTTCTTTCGTTCTGAACAAGTGTTACTGTTTTCTGCACAAAAGCGATTCTGCGAAGCAATGTGAACAGGCACAGAGAAGGTGCTAGCAGGGAATTCTCTGCCTGCTTTTCCCCAGTGCTCTGCAAGCTCTCCAGGACAACATAAAATCTGGGGCTCTGTGCTTTCTTTCGTTCTGAACAAGTGTTACTGTTTTCTGCACAAAAGCGATTCTGCGAAGCAATGTGAACAGTTCTGCTTCCCAGGCACAGAGAAGGTGCTAGCAGGGAATTCTCTGCCTGCCTTTCCCCAGTGCTCTGCAAGCTCTCCAGGACAACATAAAATCTGGGGCTCTGTGCTTTCTTTCGTTCTGAACAAGTGTTACTGTTTTCTGCACAAAAGCGATTCTGCGAAGCAATGTGAACACTTCTGCTTCCCAGGCACAGAGAAGGTGCTAGCAGGGAATTCTCTGCCTGCCTTTCCCCAGTGCTCTGCAAGCTCTCCAGGACAACATAAAATCTGGGGCTCTGTGCTTTCTTTCGTTCTGAACAAGTGTTACTGTTTTCTGCACAAAAGCGATTCTGCGAAGCAATGTGAACACTTCTGCTTCCCAGGCACAGAGAAGGTGCTAGCAGGGAATTCTCTGCCTGCCTTTCCCCAGTGCTCTGCAAGCTCTCCAGGACAACAGCAAATCTGGGGCTCTGTGCTTTCTTTCGTTCTGAACAAGTGTTACTGTTTTCTGCACAAAAGCGATTCTGCGAAGCAATGTGAACAGGCACAGAAAAGGTGCTATCAGGGAATTCTCTGCCTGCTTTTCCCCAGTGCTCTGCAAGCTCTCCAGGACAACATAAAATCTGGGGCTCTGTGCTTTCTTTCGTTCTGAACAAGTGTTACTGTTTTCTGCACAAAAGCGATTATGCGAAGCAATGTGAACACTTCTGCTTCCCAGGCACAGAGAAGGTGCTAGCAGGGAATTCTCTGCCTGTTTTTCTCCAGTGCTCTGCAAGCTCTCCAGGACAACAGCAAATCTGGGGCTCTGTGCTTTCTTTCGTTCTGAACAAGTGTTACTGTTTTCTGCACAAAAGCGATTCTGCCATGCAATGTGAACAGGCACAGAAAAGGTGCTAGCAGGGAATTCTCTGCCTGCTTTTCCCCAGTGCTCTGCAAGCTCTCCAGGACAACATAAAATCTGGGGCTCTGTGCTTTCTTTCGTTCTGAACAAGTGTTACTGTTTTCTGCACAAAAGCGATTCTGCGAAGCAATGTGAACACTTCTGCTTCCCAGGCACAGAGAAGGTGCTAGCAGGGAATTCTCTGCCTGCCTTTCCCCAGTGCTCTGCAAGCTCTCCAGGACAACATCAAATCTGGGGCTCTGTGCTTTCTTTCATTCTGAACAAGTGTTACTGTTTTCTGCACAAAAGCGATTCTGCCAAGCAATGTGAACACTTCTGCTTCCCAGGCACAGAGAAGGTGCTAGCAGGGAATTCTCTGCCTGCCTTTCCCCAGTGCTCTGCAAGCTCTCCAGGACAACATAAAATCTGGGGCTCTGTGCTTTCTTTCGTTCTGAACAAGTGTTACTGTTTTCTGCACAAAAGCGATTCTGCCAAGCAATGTGAACACTTCTGCTTCCCAGGCACAGAGAAGGTGCTAGCAGGGAATTCTCTGCCTGCCTTTCCCCAGTGCTCTGCAAGCTCTCCAGGACAACATAAAATCTGGGGCTCTGTGCTTTCTTTCGTTCTGAACAAGTGTTACTGTTTTCTGCACAAAAGCGATTGTGCCAAGCAATGTGAACACTTCTGCTTCCCAGGCACAGAGAAGGTGCTAGCAGGGAATTCTCTGCCTGCCTTTCCCCAGTGCTCTGCAAGCTCTCCAGGACAACATAAAATCTGGGGCTCTGTGCTTTCTTTCGTTCTGAACAAGTGTTACTGTTTTCTGCACAAAAGCGATTCTGCGAAGCAATGTGAACACTTCTGTTTCCCAGGCACAGAGAAGGTGCTAGCAGGGAATTCTCTGCCTGCTTTTCCCCAGTGTTCTGCAAGCTCTCCAGGACAACAGCAAATCTGGGGCTCTGTGCTTTCTTTCGTTCTGAACAAGTGTTACTGTTTTCTGCACAAAAGCGATTCTGCCATGCAATGTGAACAGGCACAGAAAAGGTGCTAGCAGGGAATTCTCTGCCTGCTTTTCCCCAGTGCTCTGCAAGCTCTCCAGGACAACATAAAATCTGGGGCTCTGTGCTTTCTTTCGTTCTGAACAAGTGTTACTGTTTTCTGCACAAAAGCGATTCTGCCAAGCAATGTGAACAGTTCTGCTTCCCAGGCACAGAGAAGGTGCTAGCAGGGAATTCTCTGCCTGCCTTTCCCCAGTGCTCTGTAAGCTCTCCAGGACAACATAAAATCTGGGGCTCTGTGCTTTCTTTCGTTCTGAACAAGTGTTACTGTTTTCTGCACAAAAGCGATTACGCGAAGCAATGTGAACAGGCACAGAGAAGGTGCTAGCAGGGAATTCTCTGCCTGCTTTTCCCCAGTGCTCTGCAAGCTCTCCAGGACAACATAAAATCTGGGGCTCTGTGCTTTCTTTCGTTCTGAACAAGTGTTACTGTTTTCTGCACAAAAGTGATTCTGCCAAGCAATGTGAACACTTCTGCTTCCCAGGCACAGAGAAGGTGCTAGCAGGGAATTCTCTGCCTGCCTTTCCCCAGTGCTCTGCAAGCTCTCCAGGACAACATAAAATCGGGGGCTCTGTGCTTTCTTTCGTTCTGAACAAGTGTTACTGTTTTCTGCACAAAAGCGATTCTGCGAAGCAATGTGAACACTTCTGCTTCCCAGGCACAGAGAAGGTGCTAGCAGGGAATTCTCTGCCTGCCTTTCCCCAGTGCTCTGCAAGCTCTCCAGGACAACATAAAATCTGGGGCTCTGTGCTTTCTTTCGTTCTGAACAAGTGTTACTGTTTTCTGCACAAAAGCGATTCTGCGAAGCAATGTGAACAGGCACAGAGAAGGTGCTAGCAGGGAATTCTCTGCCTGCCTTTCTCCAGTGCTCTGCAAGCTCTCCAGGACAACAGCAAATCTGGGGCTCTGTGCTTTCTTTCGTTCTGAACAAGTGTTACTGTTTCCTGCACAAAAGCGATTGTGCCAAGCAATGTGAACACTTCTGCCTCCCAGGCACAGAGAAGGTGCTAGCAGGGAATTCTCTGCCTGCCTTTCCCCAGTGCTCTGCAAGCTCTCCAGGACAACATAAAATCTGGGGCTCTGTGCTTTCTTTCGTTCTGAACAAGTGTTACTGTTTTCTGCACAAAAGCGATTCTGCGAAGCAATGTGAACACTTCTGCTTCCCAGGCACAGAGAAGGTGCTAGCAGGGAATTCTCTGCCTGCCTTTCCCCAGTGCTCTGCAAGCTCTCCAGGACAACATCAAATCTGGGGCTCTGTGCTTTCTTTCGTTCTGAACAAGTGTTACTGTTTTCTGCACAAAAGCGATTCTGCGAAGCAATGTGAACAGGCACAGAGAAGGTGCTAGCAGGGAATTCTCTGCCTGCTTTTCCCCAGTGCTCTGCAAGCTCTCCAGGACAACATAAAATCTGGGGCTCTGTGCTTTCTTTCGTTCTGAACAAGTGTTACTGTTTTCTGCACAGAAGCGATTCTGCCAAGCAATGTGAACAGTTCTGCTTCCCAGGCACAGAGAAGGTGCTAGCAGGGAATTCTCTGCCTGTTTTTCTCCAGTGCTCTGCAAGCTCTCCAGGACAACAGCAAATCTGGGGCTCTGTGCTTTCTTTCGTTCTGAACAAGTGTTACTGTTTTCTGCACAAAAGCGATTCTGCCATGCAATGTGAACAGGCACAGAAAAGGTGCTAGCAGGGAATTCTCTGCCTGCTTTTCCCCAGTGCTCTGCAAGCTCTCCAGGACAACATAAAATCTGGGGCTCTGTGCTTTCTTTCGTTCTGAACAAGTGTTACTGTTTTCTGCACAAAAGCGATTCTGCGAAGCAATGTGAACACTTCTGCTTCCCAGGCACAGAGAAGGTGCTAGCAGGGAATTCTCTGCCTGCTTTTCCCCAGTGTTCTGCAAGCTCTCCAGGACAACAGCAAATCTGGGGCTCTGTGCTTTCTTTTGTTCTGAACAAGTGTTACTGTTTTCTGCACAAAAGCGATTCTGCGAAGCAATGTGAACAGGCACAGAGAAGGTGCTAACAGGGAATTCTCTGCCTGCCTTTCCCCAGTGCTCTGCAAGCTCTCCAGGACAACAGCAAATCTGGGGCTCTGTGCTTTCTTTCGTTCTGAACAGGTGTTACTGTTTTCTGCACAAAAGCGATTCTGCGAAGCAATGTGAACAGGCACAGAGAAGGTGCTAGCAGGGAATTCTCTGCCTGCTTTTCCCCAGTGCTCTGCAAGCTCTCCAGGACAACATAAAATCTGGGGCTCTGTGCTTTCTTTCGTTCTGAACAAGTGTTACTGTTTTCTGCACAAAAGCGATTCTGCGAAGCAATGTGAACAGTTCTGCTTCCCAGGCACAGAGAAGGTGCTAGCAGGGAATTCTCTGCCTGCCTTTCCCCAGTGCTCTGCAAGCTCTCCAGGACAACATAAAATCTGGGGCTCTGTGCTTTCTTTCGTTCTGAACAAGTGTTACTGTTTTCTGCACAAAAGCGATTCTGCGAAGCAATGTGAACACTTCTGCTTCCCAGGCACAGAGAAGGTGCTAGCAGGGAATTCTCTGCCTGCCTTTCCCCAGTGCTCTGCAAGCTCTCCAGGACAACATAAAATCTGGGGCTCTGTGCTTTCTTTCGTTCTGAACAAGTGTTACTGTTTTCTGCACAAAAGCGATTCTGCGAAGCAATGTGAACACTTCTGCTTCCCAGGCACAGAGAAGGTGCTAGCAGGGAATTCTCTGCCTGCCTTTCCCCAGTGCTCTGCAAGCTCTCCAGGACAACAGCAAATCTGGGGCTCTGTGCTTTCTTTCGTTCTGAACAAGTGTTACTGTTTTCTGCACAAAAGCGATTCTGCGAAGCAATGTGAACAGGCACAGAAAAGGTGCTATCAGGGAATTCTCTGCCTGCTTTTCCCCAGTGCTCTGCAAGCTCTCCAGGACAACATAAAATCTGGGGCTCTGTGCTTTCTTTCGTTCTGAACAAGTGTTACTGTTTTCTGCACAAAAGCGATTATGCGAAGCAATGTGAACACTTCTGCTTCCCAGGCACAGAGAAGGTGCTAGCAGGGAATTCTCTGCCTGTTTTTCTCCAGTGCTCTGCAAGCTCTCCAGGACAACAGCAAATCTGGGGCTCTGTGCTTTCTTTCGTTCTGAACAAGTGTTACTGTTTTCTGCACAAAAGCGATTCTGCCATGCAATGTGAACAGGCACAGAAAAGGTGCTAGCAGGGAATTCTCTGCCTGCTTTTCCCCAGTGCTCTGCAAGCTCTCCAGGACAACATAAAATCTGGGGCTCTGTGCTTTCTTTCGTTCTGAACAAGTGTTACTGTTTTCTGCACAAAAGCGATTCTGCGAAGCAATGTGAACACTTCTGCTTCCCAGGCACAGAGAAGGTGCTAGCAGGGAATTCTCTGCCTGACTTTCCCCAGTGCTCTGCAAGCTCTCCAGGACAACATCAAATCTGGGGCTCTGTGCTTTCTTTCATTCTGAACAAGTGTTACTGTTTTCTGCACAAAAGCGATTCTGCCAAGCAATGTGAACACTTCTGCTTCCCAGGCACAGAGAAGGTGCTAGCAGGGAATTCTCTGCCTGCCTTTCCCCAGTGCTCTGCAAGCTCTCCAGGACAACATAAAATCTGGGGCTCTGTGCTTTCTTTCGTTCTGAACAAGTGTTACTGTTTTCTGCACAAAAGCGATTCTGCCAAGCAATGTGAACACTTCTGCTTCCCAGGCACAGAGAAGGTGCTAGCAGGGAATTCTCTGCCTGCCTTTCCCCAGTGCTCTGCAAGCTCTCCAGGACAACATAAAATCTGGGGCTCTGTGCTTTCTTTCGTTCTGAACAAGTGTTACTGTTTTCTGCACAAAAGCGATTGTGCCAAGCAATGTGAACACTTCTGCTTCCCAGGCACAGAGAAGGTGCTAGCAGGGAATTCTCTGCCTGCCTTTCCCCAGTGCTCTGCAAGCTCTCCAGGACAACATAAAATCTGGGGCTCTGTGCTTTCTTTCGTTCTGAACAAGTGTTACTGTTTTCTGCACAAAAGCGATTCTGCGAAGCAATGTGAAGACTTCTGTTTCCCAGGCACAGAGAAGGTGCTAGCAGGGAATTCTCTGCCTGCTTTTCCCCAGTGTTCTGCAAGCTCTCCAGGACAACAGCAAATCTGGGGCTCTGTGCTTTCTTTCGTTCTGAACAAGTGTTACTGTTTTCTGCACAAAAGCGATTCTGCCATGCAATGTGAACAGGCACAGAAAAGGTGCTAGCAGGGAATTCTCTGCCTGCTTTTCCCCAGTGCTCTGCAAGCTCTCCAGGACAACATAAAATCTGGGGCTCTGTGCTTTCTTTCGTTCTGAACAAGTGTTACTGTTTTCTGCACAAAAGCGATTCTGCCAAGCAATGTGAACAGTTCTGCTTCCCAGGCACAGAGAAGGTGCTAGCAGGGAATTCTCTGCCTGCCTTTCCCCAGTGCTCTGCAAGCTCTCCAGGACAACATAAAATCTGGGGCTCTGTGCTTTCTTTCGTTCTGAACAAGTGTTACTGTTTTCTGCACAAAAGCGATTCTGCGAAGCAATGTGAACACTTCTGCTTCCCAGGCACAGAGAAGGTGCTAGCAGGGAATTCTCTGCCTGCCTTTCCCCAGTGCTCTGTAAGCTCTCCAGGACAACATAAAATCTGGGGCTCTGTGCTTTCTTTCGTTCTGAACAAGTGTTACTGTTTTCTGCACAAAAGCGATTACGCGAAGCAATGTGAACAGGCACAGAGAAGGTGCTAGCAGGGAATTCTCTGCCTGCTTTTCCCCAGTGCTCTGCAAGCTCTCCAGGACAACATAAAATCTGGGGCTCTGTGCTTTCTTTCGTTCTGAACAAGTGTTACTGTTTTCTGCACAAAAGTGATTCTGCCAAGCAATGTGAACACTTCTGCTTCCCAGGCACAGAGAAGGTGCTAGCAGGGAATTCTCTGCCTGCCTTTCCCCAGTGCTCTGCAAGCTCTCCAGGACAACATAAAATCTGGGGCTCTGTGCTTTCTTTCGTTCTGAACAAGTGTTACTGTTTTCTGCACAAAAGCGATTCTGCGAAGCAATGTGAACACTTCTGCTTCCCAGGCACAGAGAAGGTGCTAGCAGGGAATTCTCTGCCTGCCTTTCCCCAGTGCTCTGCAAGCTCTCCAGGACAACATAAAATCTGGGGCTCTGTGCTTTCTTTCGTTCTGAACAAGTGTTACTGTTTTCTGCACAAAAGCGATTCTGCGAAGCAATGTGAACAGGCACAGAGAAGGTGCTAGCAGGGAATTCTCTGCCTGCCTTTCTCCAGTGCTCTGCAAGCTCTCCAGGACAACATAAAATCTGGGGCTCTGTGCTTTCTTTCGTTCTGAACAAGTGTTACTGTTTTCTGCACAAAAGCGATTCTGCCATGCAATGTGAACAGGCACAGAGAAGGTGCTAGCAGGGAATTCTCTGCCTGCTTTTCCCCAGTGTTCTGCAAGCTCTCCAGGACAACAGCAAATCTGGGGCTCTGTGCTTTCTTTCGTTCTGAACAAGTGTTACTGTTTCCTGCACAAAAGCGATTGTGCCAAGCAATGTGAACACTTCTGCCTCCCAGGCACAGAGAAGGTGCTAGCAGGGAATTCTCTGCCTGCCTTTCCCCAGTGCTCTGCAAGCTCTCCAGGACAACATAAAATCTGGGGCTCTGTGCTTTCTTTCGTTCTGAACAAGTGTTACTGTTTTCTGCACAAAAGCGATTCTGCGAAGCAATGTGAACAGGCACAGAGAAGGTGCTAGCAGGGAATTCTCTGCCTGCTTTTCCCCAGTGCTCTGCAAGCTCTCCAGGACAACATAAAATCTGGGGCTCTGTGCTTTCTTTCGTTCTGAACAAGTGTTACTGTTTTCTGCACAAAAGCGATTCTGACAAGCAATGTGAACAGTTCTGCTTCCCAGGCACAGAGAAGGTGCTAGCAGGGAATTCTCTGCCTGCCTTTCCCCAGTGCTCTGCAAGCTCTCGAGGACAACATAAAATCTGGGGCTCTGTGCTTTCTTTCGTTCTGAACAAGTGTTACTGTTTTCTGCACAAAAGCGATTATGCGAAGCAATGTGAACAGGCACAGAGAAGGTGCTAGCAGGGAATTCTCTGCCTGCCTTTCCCCAGTGCTCTGCAAGCTCTCCAGGACAACAGCAAATCTCGGGCTCTGTGCTTTCTTTCGTTCTGAACAAGTGTTACTGTTTTCTGCACAAAACCGATTCTGCCAAGCAATGTGAACACTTCTGCTTCCCAGGCACAGAGAAGGTGCTAGCAGGGAATTCTCTGCCTGCCTTTCCCCAGTGCTCTGCAAGCTCTCCAGGACAACATAAAATCTGGGGCTCTGTGCTTTCTTTCGTTCTGAACAAGTATTACTGTTTTCTGCACAAAAGCGATTCTGCCATGCAATGTGAACAGGCACAGAAAAGGTGCTAGCAGGGAATTCTCTGCCTGCTTTTCCCCAGTGTTCTGCAAGCTCTCCAGGACAACAGCAAATCTGGGGCTCTGTGCTTTCTTTCGTTCTGAACAAATTTTACTGTTTTCTGCACAAAAGCGATTCTGCGAAGCAATGTGAACAGGCACAGAGAAGGTGCTAACAGGGAATTCTCTGCCTGCCTTTCCCCAGTGCTCTGCAAGCTCTCCAGGACAACATAAAATCTGGGGCTCTGTGCTTTCTTTCGTTCTGAACAAGTGTTACTGTTTTCTGCACAAAAGCGATTCTGCGAAGCAATGTGAACAGGCACAGAGAAGGTGCTAACAGGGAATTCTCTGCCTGCCTTTCCCCAGTGCTCTGCAAGCTCTCCAGGACAACATAAAATCTGGGGCTCTGTGCTTTCTTTCGTTCTGAACAAGTGTTACTGTTTTCTGCACAAAAGCGATTCTGCCAAGCAATGTGAACACTTCTGCTTCCCAGGCACAGAGAAGGTGCTAGCAGGGAATTCTCTGCCTGCCTTTCCCCAGTGCTCTGCAAGCTCTCCAGGACAACATCAAATCTGGGGCTCTGTGCTTTCTTTCGTTCTGAACAAGTGTTAATGTTTTCTGCACAAAAGCGATTATGCGAAGCAATGTGAACACTTCTGCTTCCCAGGCACAGAGAAGGTGCTAGCAGGGAATTCTCTGCCTGTTTTTCTGCAGTGCTCTGCAAGCTCTCCAGGACAACAGCAAATCTGGGGCTCTGTGCTTTCTTTCGTTCTGAACAAGTGTTACTGTTTTCTGCACAAAAGCGATTCTGCGAAGCAATGTGAACAGGCACAGAAAAGGTGCTAGCAGGGAATTCTCTGCCTGCTTTTCCCCAGTGCTCTGCAAGCTCTCCAGGACAACAGCAAATCTGGGGCTCTGTGCTTTCTTTCGTTCTGAACAAGTGTTAATGTTTTCTGCACAAAAGCGATTCTGACAAGCAATGTGAACACTTCTGCTTCCCAGGCACAGAGAAGGTGCTAGCAGGGAATTCTCTGCCTGCCTTTCCCCAGTGCTCTGCAAGCTCTCCAGGACAACATAAAATCTGGGGCTCTGTGCTTTCTTTCGTTCTGAACAAGTGTTACTGTTTTCTGCACAAAAGCGATTCTGCGAAGCAAAGTGAACAGGCACAGAGAAATTGCTAGCAGGGAATTCTCTGCCTGCTTTTCCCCAGTGCTCTGCAAGCTCTCCAGGACAACATAAAATCTGGGGCTCTGTGCTTTCTTTCGTTCTGAACAAGTGTTACTGTTTTCTGCACAAAACCGATTCTGCCAAGCAATGTGAACAGTTCTGCTTCCCAGGCACAGAGAAGGTGCTAGGAGGGAATTCTCTGCCTGCCTTTCCCCAGTGCTCTGCAAGCTCTCCAGGACAACATAAAATCTGGGGCTCTGTGCTTTCTTTTGTTCTGAACAAGTGTTATTGTTTTCTGCACAAAAGCGATTCTGCGAAGCAATGTGAACACTTCTGTTTCCCAGGCACAGAGAAGGTGCTAGCAGGGAATTCTCTGCCTGCCTTTCCCCAGTGCTCTGCAAGCTCTCCAGGACAACATAAAATCTGGGGCTCTGTGCTTTCTTTCGTTCTGAACAAGTGTTACTGTTTTCTGCACAAAAGCGATTCTGCCATGCAATGTGAACAGGCACAGAAAAGGTGCTAGCAGGGAATTCTCTGCCTGCTTTTCCCCACTGCTCTGCAAGCTCTCCAGGACAACAGCAAATCTGGGGCTCTGTGCTTTCTTTCGTTCTGAACAAGTGTTAATGTTTTCTGCACAAAAGCGATTCTGACAAGCAATGTGAACACTTCTGCTTCCCAGGCACAGAGAAGGTGCTAGCAGGGAATTCTCTGCCTGCCTTTCCCCAGTGCTCTGCAAGCTCTCCAGGACAACATAAAATCTGGGGCTCTGTGCTTTCTTTCGTTCTGAACAAGTGTTACTGTTTTCTGCACAAAAGCGATTCTGCGAAGCAAAGTGAACAGGCACAGAGAAATTGCTAGCAGGGAATTCTCTGCCTGCTTTTCCCCAGTGCTCTGCAAGCTCTCCAGGACAACATAAAATCTGGGGCTCTGTGCTTTCTTTCGTTCTGAACAAGTGTTACTGTTTTCTGCACAAAACCGATTCTGCCAAGCAATGTGAACAGTTCTGCTTCCCAGGCACAGAGAAGGTGCTAGGAGGGAATTCTCTGCCTGCCTTTCCCCAGTGCTCTGCAAGCTCTCCAGGACAACATAAAATCTGGGGCTCTGTGCTTTCTTTTGTTCTGAACAAGTGTTATTGTTTTCTGCACAAAAGCGATTCTGCGAAGCAATGTGAACACTTCTGTTTCCCAGGCACAGAGAAGGTGCTAGCAGGGAATTCTCTGCTTGCTTTTCCCCAGTACTCTGCAAGCTCTCCAGCACAACATAAAATCTGGGGCTCTGTGCTTTCTTTCCTTCTGAACAAGTGTTACTGTTTTCTGCACAAAAGCGATTCTGCGAAGCAATGTGAACACTTCTGCTTCCCAGGCACAGAGAAGGTGCTAGCAGGGAATTCTCTGCCTGCTTTTCGCCAGTGCTCTGCAAGCTCTCCAGGACAACATAAAATCTGGGGCTCTGTCCTTTCTTTCGTTCTGAACAAGTGTTACTGTTTTCTGCACAAAAGCGATTCTGCGAAGCAATGGGAACACTTCTGCTTCCCAGGCACAGAGAAGGTGCTAGCAGGGAATTGTCTGCCTGCCTTTCCCCAGTGCTCTGCAAGCTCTCCAGCACAACATAAAATCTGGGGCTCTGTGCTTTCTTTCGTTCTGAACAAGTGTTACTGTTTTCTGCACAAAAGCGATTCTGCGAAGCAATGCGAACACTTCTGTTTCCCAGGCACAGAGAAGGTGCTAGCAGGGAATTTTCTGCCTGCTTTTCCCCAGTGCTCTGCAAGCTCTCCAGGACAACATAAAATCTGGGGCTCTGTGCTTTCTTTCGTTCTGAACAAGTGTTATTGTTTTCTGCACAAAAGCGATTCTGCGAAGCAATGTGAAGACTTCTGCTTCCCAGGCACAGAGAAGGTGCTAGCAGGGAATTCTCTGCCTGCTTTTCCCCAGTGCTCTGCAAGCTCTCCAGGACAACATAAAATCTGGGGCTCTGTGCTTTCTTTCGTTCTGAACAAGTGTTATTGTTTTCTGCACAAAAGCGATTCTGCGAAGCAATGTGAAGACTTCTGCATCCCAGGCACAGAGAAGGTGCTAGCAGGGAATTCTCTGCCTGCCTTTCCCCAGTGCTCTGCAAGCTCTCCAGGACAACATAAAATCTGGGGCTCTGTGCTTTCTTTCGTTCTGAACAAGTGTTACTGTTTTCTGCACAAAAGCGATTCTGCCAAGCAATGTGAACACTTCTGTTTCCCAGGCACAGAGAAGGTGCTAGCAGGGAATTCTCTGCCTGCCTTTCCCCAGTGCTCTGCAAGCTCTCCAGGACAACATAAAATCTGGGGCTCTGTGCTTTCTTTCGTTCTGAACAAGTGTTACTGTTTTCTGCACAAAAGCGATTCTGCGAAGCAATGTGAACACTTCTGTTTCCCAGGCACAGAGAAGGTGCTAGCAGGGAATTCTCTGCCTGCCTTTCCCCAGTGCTCTGCAAGCTCTCCAGGACAACATAAAATCTGGGGCTCTGTGCTTTCTTTCGTTCTGAACAAGTGTTACTGTTTTCTGCACAAAAGCGATTCTGCGAAGCAATGCGAACACTTCTGTTTCCCAGGCACAGAGAAGGTGCTAGCAGGGAATTCTCTGCCTGCTTTTCCCCAGTGCTCTGCAAGCTCTCCAGGACAACATAAAATCTGGGGCTCTGTGCTTTCTTTCGTTCTGAACAAGTGTTATTGTTTTCTGCACAAAAGCGATTCTGCAAAGCAATGTGAAGACTTCTGCTTCCCAGGCACAGAGAAGGTGCTAGCAGGGAATTCTCTGCCTGCCTTTCCCCAGTGCTCTGCAAGCTCTCCAAGACAACATAAAATCTGGGGCTCTGTGCTTTCTTTCGTCTGAACAAGTGTTACTGTTTTCTGCACAAAAGCGATTCTGCGAAGCAATGTGAAGACTTCTGCTTCCCAGGCACAGAGAAGGTGCTAGCAGGGAATTCTCTGCCTGCTTTTCCCCAGTATTCTGCAAGCTCTACAGCACAACATAAAATCTGGGGCTCTGTGCTTTCTTTTGTTCTGAACAAGTGTTACTGTTTTCTGCACAAAAGCGATTCTGCGAAGCAATGTGAACACTTCTGCTTCCCAGGCACAGAGAAGGTGCTAGCAGGGAATTCTCTGCTTGCTTTTCCCCAGTACTCTGCAAGCTCTCCAGCACAACATAAAATCTGGGGCTCTGTGCTTTCTTTCCTTCTGAACAAGTGTTACTGTTTTCTGCACAAAAGCGATTCTGCGAAGCAATGTGAACACTTCTGTTTCCCAGGCACAGAGAAGGTGCTAGTAGGGAAATCTCTGCCTGCTTTTCCCCAGTGCTCTGCAAGCTCTCCAGGACAACATAAAATCTGGGGCTCTGTGCTTTCTTTCGTTCTGAACAAGTGTTATTGTTTTCTGCACAAAAGCGATTCTGCGAAGCAATGTGATCACTTCTGCTTCCCAGGCACATAGAAGGTGCTAGCAGGGAATTCTCTGCCTGCCTTTCCCCAGTGCTCTGCAAGCTCTCCAGCACAACATAAAATCTGGGGCTCTGTGCTTTCTTTCGTTCTGAACAAGTGTTACTGTTTTCTGCACAAAAGCGATTCTGCCAAGCAATGCGAACACTTCTGCTTCCCAGGCACAGAGAAGGTGCTAGCAGGGAATTCTCTGCCTGCCTTTCCCCAGTGCTCTGCAAGCTCTCCAGCACAACATAAAATCTGGGGCTCTGTGCTTTCTTTCGTTCTGAACAAGTGTTACTGTTTTCTGCACAAAAGCGATTCTGCGAAGCAATGTGAACACTTCTGTTTCCCAGGCACAGAGAAGGTGCTAGCAGGGAATTCTCTGCCTGCCTTTCCCCAGTGCTCTGCAAGCTCTCCAGGACAACATAAAATCTGGGGCTCTGTGCTTTCTTTCGTTCTGAACAAGTGTTATTGTTTTCTGCACAAAAGCGATTCTGCGAAGCAATGTGAAGACTTCTGTTTCCCAGGCACAGAGAAGGTGCTAGCAGGGAATTCTCTGCCTGCTTTTCCCCAGTGCTCTGCAAGCTCTCCAGGACAACATAAAATCTGGGGCTCTGTGCTTTCTTTCGTTCTGAACAAGTGTTATTGTTTTCTGCACAAAAGCGATTCTGCGAAGCAATGTGAAGACTTCTGTTTCCCAGGCACAGAAAACGTGCTAGCAGGGAATTCTCTGCCTGCTTTTCCCCAGTGCTCTGTAAGCTCTCCAGGACAACATAAAATCTGGGGCTCTGTGCTTTCTTTCGTTCTGAACAAGTGTTACTGTTTTCTGCACAAAAGCGATTCTGCGAAGCAATGTGAACACTTCTGCTTCCCAGGCACAGAGAAGGTGCTAGCAGGGAATTCTCTGCCTGCTTTTCCCCAGTGCTCTGCAAGCTCTCCAGGACAACATAAAATCTGGGGCTCTGTGCTTTCTTTTGTTCTGAACAAGTGTTACTGTTTTCTGCACAAAAGCAATTCTGCGAAGCAATGTGAACACTTCTGCTTCCCAGGCACAGAGAAGGTGCTAGCAGGGAATTCTCTGCCTGCTTTTCCCCAGTACTCTGCAAGCTCTCCAGCACAACATAAAATCTGGGGCTCTGTGCTTTCTTTCCTTCTGAACAAGTGTTACTGTTTTCTGCACAAAAGCGATTCTGCCAAGCAATGCGAACACTTCTGCTTCCCAGGCACAGAGAAGGTGCTAGCAGGGAATTCTCTGCCTGCCTTTCCCCAGTGCTCTGCAAGCTCTCCAGGACAACATAAAATCTGGGGCTCTGTGCTTTCTTTCGTTCTGAACAAGTGTTACTGTTTTCTGCACAAAAGCGATTCTGCGAAGCAATGTGAACACTTCTGTTTCCCAGGCACAGAGAAGGTGCTAGCAGGGAATTCTCTGCCTGCTTTTCCCCAGTGCTCTGCAAGCTCTCCAGGACAACATAAAATCTGGGGCTCTGTGCTTTCTTTCGTTCTGAACAAGTGTTACTGTTTTCTGCACAAAAGCGATTCTGCGAAGCAATGGGAACACTTCTGCTTCCCAGGCACAGAGAAGGTGCTAGCAGGGAATTCTCTGCCTGCCTTTCCCCAGTGCTCTGCAAGCTCTCCAGGACAACATAAAATCTGGGGCTCTGTGCTTTCTTTCGTTCTGAACAAGTGTTACTGTTTTCTGCACAAAAGCGATTCTGCGAAGCAATGCGAACACTTCTGTTTCCCAGGCACAGAGAAGGTGCTAGCAGGGAATTCTCTGCCTGCTTTTCCCCAGTGCTCTGCAAGCTCTCCAGGACAACATAAAATCTGGGGCTCTGTGCTTTCTTTCGTTCTGAACAAGTGTTACTGTTTTCTGCACAAAAGCGATTCTGCGAAGCAATGTAAAGACTTCTGCTTCCCAGGCACAGAGAAGGTGCTAGCAGGGAATTCTCTGCCTGCCTTTCCCCAGTGCTCTGCAAGCTCTCCAGGACAACATAAAATCTGGGGCTCTGTGCTTTCTTTCGTCTGAACAAGTGTTACTGTTTTCTGCACAAAAGGGATTCTGCGAAGCAATGGGAACACTTCTGCTTCCCAGGCACAGAGAAGGTGCTAGCAGGGAATTCTCTGCCTGCTTTTCCCCAGTGCTCTGCAAGCTCTCCAGGACAACATAAAATCTGGGGCTCTGTGCTTTCTTTTGTTCTGAACAAGTGTTATTGTTTTCTGCACAAAAGCGATTCTGCGAAGCAATGTGAACACTTCTGTTTCCCAGGCACAGAGAAGGTGCTAGCAGGGAATTCTCTGCTTGCTTTTCCCCAGTACTCTGCAAGCTCTCCAGCACAACATAAAATCTGGGGCTCTGTGCTTTCTTTCGTTCTGAACAAGTGTTACTGTTTTCTGCACAAAAGCGATTCTGCGAAGCAATGGGAACACTTCTGCTTCCCAGGCACAGAGAAGGTGCTAGCAGGGAATTGTCTGCCTGCCTTTCCCCAGTGCTCTGCAAGCTCTCCAGCACAACATAAAATCTGGGGCTCTGTGCTTTCTTTCGTTCTGAACAAGTGTTATTGTTTTCTGCACAAAAGCGATTCTGCGAAGCAATGTGAAGACTTCTGTTTCCCAGGCACAGAGAAGGTGCTAGCAGGGAATTCTCTGCCTGCTTTTCCCCAGTGCTCTGCAAGCTCTCCAGGACAACATAAAATCTGGGGCTCTGTGCTTTCTTTCGTTCTGAACAAGTGTTATTGTTTTCTGCACAAAAGCGATTCTGCGAAGCAATGTGAAGACTTCTGCATCCCAGGCACAGAGAAGGTGCTAGCAGGGAATTCTCTGCCTGCCTTTCCCCAGTGCTCTGCAAGCTCTCCAGGACAACATAAAATCTGGGGCTCTGTGCTTTCTTTCGTCTGAACAAGTGTTACTGTTTTCTGCACAAAAGCGATTCTGCGAAGCAATGTGAACACTTCTGCTTCCCAGGCACAGAGAAGGTGCTAGCAGGGAATTCTCTGCCTGCTTTTCCCCAGTACTCTGCAAGCTCTCCAGCACAACATAAAATCTGGGGCTCTGTGCTTTCTTTTGTTCTGAACAAGTGTTATTGTTTTCTGCACAAAAGCGATTCTGCGAAGCAATGTGAACACTTCTGTTTCCCAGGCACAGAGAAGGTGCTAGCAGGGAATTCTCTGCTTGCTTTTCCCCAGTACTCTGCAAGCTCTCCAGCACAACATAAAATCTGGGGCTCTGTGCTTTCTTTCCTTCTGAACAAGTGTTACTGTTTTCTGCACAAAAGCGATTCTGCGAAGCAATGTGAACACTTCTGTTTCCCAGGCACAGAGAAGGTGCTAGCAGGGAATTCTCTGCCTGCCTTTCCCCAGTGCTCTGCAAGCTCTCCAGGACAACATAAAATCTGGGGCTCTGTGCTTTCTTTCGTTCTGAACAAGTGTTACTGTTTTCTGCACAAAAGCGATTCTGCGAAGCAATGCGAACACTTCTGTTTCCCAGGCACAGAGAAGGTGCTAGCAGGGAATTCTCTGCCTGCTTTTCCCCAGTGCTCTGCAAGCTCTCCAGGACAACATAAAATCTGGGGCTCTGTGCTTTCTTTCGTTCTGAACAAGTGTTATTGTTTTCTGCACAAAAGCGATTCTGCAAAGCAATGTGAAGACTTCTGCTTCCCAGGCACAGAGAAGGTGCTAGCAGGGAATTCTCTGCCTGCCTTTCCCCAGTGCTCTGCAAGCTCTCCAAGACAACATAAAATCTGGGGCTCTGTGCTTTCTTTCGTCTGAACAAGTGTTACTGTTTTCTGCACAAAAGCGATTCTGCGAAGCAATGTGAACACTTCTGCTTCCCAGGCACAGAGAAGGTGCTAGCAGGGAATTCTCTGCCTGCTTTTCCCCAGTACTCTGCAAGCTCTCCAGCACAACATAAAATCTGGGGCTCTGTGCTTTCTTTTGTTCTGAACAAGTGTTATTGTTTTCTGCACAAAAGCGATTCTGCGAAGCAATGTGAACACTTCTGTTTCCCAGGCACAGAGAAGGTGCTAGCAGGGAATTCTCTGCTTGCTTTTCCCCAGTACTCTGCAAGCTCTCCAGCACAACATAAAATCTGGGGCTCTGTGCTTTCTTTTGTTCTGAACAAGTGTTATTGTTTTCTGCACAAAAGCGATTCTGCGAAGCAATGTGAACACTTCTGTTTCCCAGGCACAGAGAAGGTGCTAGCAGGGAATTCTCTGCCTGCTTTTCCCCAGTGCTCTGTAAGCTCTCCAGGACAACATAAAATCTGGGGCTCTGTGCTTTCTTTCCTTCTGAACAAGTGTTACTGTTTTCTGCACAAAAGCGATTCTGCGAAGCAATGTGAACACTTCTGCTTCCCAGGCACAGAGAAGGTGCTAGCAGGGAATTCTCTGCCTGCCTTTCCCCAGTGCTCTGCAAGCTCTCCAGGACAACATAAAATCTGGGGCTCTGTGCTTTCTTTCGTTCTGAACAAGTGTTACTGTTTTCTGCACAAAAGCGATTCTGCGAAGCAATGGGAACACTTCTGCTTCCCAGGCACAGAGAAGGTGCTAGCAGGGAATTGTCTGCCTGCCTTTCCCCAGTGCTCTGCAAGCTCTCCAGCACAACATAAAATCTGGGGCTCTGTGCTTTCTTTCGTTCTGAACAAGTGTTACTGTTTTCTGCACAAAAGCGATTCTGCGAAGCAATGCGAACACTTCTGTTTCCCAGGCACAGAGAAGGTGCTAGCAGGGAATTCTCTGCCTGCTTTTCCCCAGTGCTCTGCAAGCTCTCCAGGACAACATAAAATCTGGGGCTCTGTGCTTTCTTTCGTTCTGAACAAGTGTTATTGTTTTCTGCACAAAAGCGATTCTGCGAAGCAATGTGAAGACTTCTGTTTCCCAGGCACAGAGAAGGTGCTAGCAGGGAATTCTCTGCCTGCTTTTCCCCAGTGCTCTGCAAGCTCTCCAGGACAACATAAAATCTGGGGCTCTGTGCTTTCTTTCGTTCTGAACAAGTGTTATTGTTTTCTGCACAAAAGCGATTCTGCGAAGCAATGTGAAGACTTCTGCTTCCCAGGCACAGAGAAGGTGCTAGCAGGGAATTCTCTGCCTGCCTTTCCCCAGTGCTCTGCAAGCTCTCCAGGACAACATAAAATCTGGGGCTCTGTGCTTTCTTTCGTTCTGAACAAGTGTTACTGTTTTCTGCACAAAAGCGATTCTGCGAAGCAATGGGAACACTTCTGTTTCCCAGGCACAGAGAAGGTGCTAGCAGGGAATTCTCTGCCTGCCTTTCCCCAGTGCTCTGCAAGCTCTCCAGGACAACATAAAATCTGGGGCTCTGTGCTTTCTTTCGTTCTGAACAAGTGTTACTGTTTTCTGCACAAAAGCGATTCTGCGAAGCAATGCGAACACTTCTGTTTCCCAGGCACAGAGAAGGTGCTAGCAGGGAATTCTCTGCCTGCCTTTCCCCAGTGCTCTGCAAGCTCTCCAGGACAACATAAAATCTGGGGCTCTGTCCTTTCTTTCGTTCTGAACAAGTGTTACTGTTTTCTGCACAAAAGCGATTCTGCGAAGCAATGGGAACACTTCTGCTTCCCAGGCACAGAGAAGGTGCTAGCAGGGAATTGTCTGCCTGCCTTTCCCCAGTGCTCTGCAAGCTCTCCAGCACAACATAAAATCTGGGGCTCTGTGCTTTCTTTCGTTCTGAACAAGTGTTACTGTTTTCTGCACAAAAGCGATTCTGCGAAGCAATGTGAAGACTTCTGTTTCCCAGGCACAGAGAAGGTGCTAGCAGGGAATTCTCTGCCTGCTTTTCCCCAGTGCTCTGCAAGCTCTCCAGGACAACATAAAATCTGGGGCTCTGTGCTTTCTTTCGTTCTGAACAAGTGTTATTGTTTTCTGCACAAAAGCGATTCTGCAAAGCAATGTGAAGACTTCTGCTTCCCAGGCACAGAGAAGGTGCTAGCAGGGAATTCTCTGCCTGCTTTTCCCCAGTACTCTGCAAGCTCTCCAGCACAACATAAAATCTGGGGCTCTGTGCTTTCTTTCCTTCTGAACAAGTGTTACTGTTTTCTGCACAAAAGCGATTCTGCGAAGCAATGTGAACACTTCTGTTTCCCAGGCACAGAGAAGGTGCTAGCAGGGAATTCTCTGCCTGCTTTTCCCCAGTACTCTGCAAGCTCTCCAGCACAACATAAAATCTGGGGCTCTGTGCTTTCTTTCGTTCTGAACAAGTGTTACTGTTTTCTGTACAAAAGCGATTCTGCGAAGCAATGCGAACACTTCTGTTTCCCAGGCACAGAGAAGGTGCTAGCAGGGAATTCTCTGCCTGATTTTCCCCAGTGCTCTGCAAGCTCTCCAGGACAACATAAAATCTGGGGCTCTGTGCTTTCTTTCGTTCTGAACAAGTGTTACTGTTTTCTGCACAAAAGCGATTCTGCCATGCAATGTGAACACTTCTGCTTCCCAGGCACAGAGAAGGTGCTAGCAGGGAATTCTCTGCCTGCCTTTCCCCAGTGCTCTGCAAGCTCTCCAGGACAACATAAAATCTGGGGCTCTGTGCTTTCTTTCATTCTGAACAAGTGTTACTGTTTTCTGCACAAAAGCGATTCTGCGAAGCAATGTGAACACTTCTGTTTCCCAGGCACAGAGAACGTGCTAGCAGGGAATTCTCTGCCTGCTTTTCCCCAGTACTCTGCAAGCTCTCCAGCACAACATAAAATCTGGGGCTCTGTGCTTTCTTTGCTTCTGAACAAGTGTTACTGTTTTCTGCACAAAAGCGATTCTGCGAAGCAATGTGAACACTTCTGCTTCCCAGGCACAGAGAAGGTGCTAGCAGGGAATTCTCTGCCTGCCTTTCCCCAGTGCTCTGCAAGCTCTCCAGGACAACATAAAATCTGGGGCTCTGTGCTTTCTTTCGTTCTGAACAAGTGTTACTGTTTTCTGCACAAAAGCGATTCTGCGAAGCAATGTGAACACTTCTGCTTCCCAGGCACAGAGAAGGTGCTAGCAGGGAATTCTCTGCCTGCCTTTCCCCAGTGCTCTGCAAGCTCTCCAGGACAACATAAAATCTGGGGCTCTGTGCTTTCTTTCGTTCTGAACAAGTGTTACTGTTTTCTGCACAAAAGCGATTCTGCGAAGCAATGTGAACACTTCTGTTTCCCAGGCACAGAGAAGGTGCTAGCAGGGAATTCTCTGCCTGCTTTTCCCCAGTGCTCTGCAAGCTCTCCAGGACAACAGCAAATCTGGGGCTCTGTGCTTTCTTTCGTTCTGAACAAGTGTTATTGTTTCCTGCACAAAAGAGATTCTGCGAAGCAATGTGAAGACTTCTGCTTCCCAGGCACAGAGAAGGTGCTAGCAGGGAATTCTCTGCCTGCCTTTCCCCAGTGCTCTGCAAGCTCTCCAGGACAACATAAAATCTGGGGCTCTGTGCTTTCTTTCGTCTGAACAAGTGTTACTGTTTTCTGCACAAAAGCGATTCTGCGAAGCAATGTGAAGACTTCTGCTTCCCAGGCACAGAGAAGGTGCTAGCAGGGAATTCTCTGCCTGTTTTTCTCCAGTGCTCTGCAAGCTCTCCAGGACAACAGCAAATCTGGGGCTCTGTGCTTTCTTTCGTTCTGAACAAGTGTTACTGTTTTCTGCACAAAAGCGATTCTGCGAAGCAATGTGAACACTTCTGCTTCCCAGGCACAGAGAAGGTGCTAGCAGGGAATTCTCTGCCTGCCTTTCCCCAGTGCTCTGCAAGCTCTCCAGGACAACATAAAATCTGGGGCTCTGTGCTTTCTTTCGTTCTGAACAAGTGTTACTGTTTTCTGCACAAAAGCGATTCTGCGAAGCAATGTGAACACTTCTGTTTCCCAGGCACAGAGAAGGTGCTAGTAGGGAAATCTCTGCCTGCTTTTCCCCAGTGCTCTGCAAGCTCTCCAGGACAACATAAAATCTGGGGCTCTGTGCTTTCTTTCGTTCTGAACAAGTGTTACTGTTTTCTGCACAAAAGCGATTCTGCGAAGCAATGTGAAGACTTCTGCTTCCCAGGCACAGAGAAGGTGCTAGCAGGGAATTCTCTGCCTGCCTTTCCCCAGTGCTCTGCAAGCTCTCCAGGACAACATAAAATCTGGGGCTCTGTGCTTTCTTTCGTTCTGAACAAGTGTTACTGTTTTCTGCACAAAAGCGATTCTGCGAAGCAATGGGAACACTTCTGCTTCCCAGGCACAGAGAAGGTGCTAGCAGGGAATTCTCTGCCTGCCTTTCCCCAGTGCTCTGCAAGCTCTCCAGGACAACATAAAATCTGGGGCTCTGTGCTTTCTTTCGTTCTGAACAAGTGTTACTGTTTTCTGCACAAAAGCGATTCTGCGAAGCAATGCGAACACTTCTGTTTCCCAGGCACAGAGAAGGTGCTAGCAGGGAATTCTCTGCCTGCTTTTCCCCAGTGCTCTGCAAGCTCTCCAGGACAACATAAAATCTGGGGCTCTGTGCTTTCTTTCGTTCTGAACAAGTGTTACTGTTTTCTGCACAAAAGCGATTCTGCGAAGCAATGTAAAGACTTCTGCTTCTCAGGCACAGAGAAGGTGCTAGCAGGGAATTCTCTGCCTGCCTTTCCCCAGTGCTCTGCAAGCTCTCCAGGACAACATAAAATCTGGGGCTCTGTGCTTTCTTTCGTCTGAACAAGTGTTACTGTTTTCTGCACAAAAGCGATTCTGCGAAGCAATGGGAACACTTCTGCTTCCCAGGCACAGAGAAGGTGCTAGCAGGGAATTCTCTGCCTGCTTTTCCCCAGTGCTCTGCAAGCTCTCCAGGACAACATAAAATCTGGGGCTCTGTGCTTTCTTTTGTTCTGAACAAGTGTTATTGTTTTCTGCACAAAAGCGATTCTGCGAAGCAATGTGAACACTTCTGTTTCCCAGGCACAGAGAAGGTGCTAGCAGGGAATTCTCTGCTTGCTTTTCCCCAGTACTCTGCAAGCTCTCCAGCACAACATAAAATCTGGGGCTCTGTGCTTTCTTTCGTTCTGAACAAGTGTTACTGTTTTCTGCACAAAAGCGATTCTGCGAAGCAATGCGAACACTTCTGTTTCCCAGGCACAGAGAAGGTGCTAGCAGGGAATTCTCTGCCTGCTTTTCCCCAGTGCTCTGCAAGCTCTCCAGGACAACATAAAATCTGGGGCTCTGTGCTTTCTTTCGTTCTGAACAAGTGTTATTGTTTTCTGCACAAAAGCGATTCTGCGAAGCAATGTGAAGACTTCTGTTTCCCAGGCACAGAGAAGGTGCTAGCAGGGAATTCTCTGCCTGCTTTTCCCCAGTGCTCTGCAAGCTCTCCAGGACAACATAAAATCTGGGGCTCTGTGCTTTCTTTCGTTCTGAACAAGTGTTATTGTTTTCTGCACAAAAGCGATTCTGCGAAGCAATGTGAAGACTTCTGCATCCCAGGCACAGAGAAGGTGCTAGCAGGGAATTCTCTGCCTGCCTTTCCCCAGTGCTCTGCAAGCTCTCCAGGACAACATAAAATCTGGGGCTCTGTGCTTTCTTTCGTTCTGAACAAGTGTTACTGTTTTCTGCACAAAAGCGATTCTGCGAAGCAATGTGAACACTTCTGTTTCCCAGGCACAGAGAAGGTGCTAGCAGGGAATTCTCTGCCTGCCTTTCCCCAGTGCTCTGCAAGCTCTCCAGGACAACATAAAATCTGGGGCTCTGTGCTTTCTTTCGTTCTGAACAAGTGTTACTGTTTTCTGCACAAAAGCGATTCTGCGAAGCAATGTGAACACTTCTGTTTCCCAGGCACAGAGAAGGTGCTAGCAGGGAATTCTCTGCCTGCCTTTCCCCAGTGCTCTGCAAGCTCTCCAGGACAACATAAAATCTGGGGCTCTGTGCTTTCTTTCGTTCTGAACAAGTGTTACTGTTTTCTGCACAAAAGCGATTCTGCGAAGCAATGTGAACACTTCTGCTTCCCAGGCACAGAGAAGGTGCTAGCAGGGAATTCTCTGCCTGCTTTTCCCCAGTACTCTGCAAGCTCTCCAGCACAACATAAAATCTGGGGCTCTGTGCTTTCTTTTGTTCTGAACAAGTGTTATTGTTTTCTGCACAAAAGCGATTCTGCGAAGCAATGTGAACACTTCTGTTTCCCAGGCACAGAGAAGGTGCTAGCAGGGAATTCTCTGCTTGCTTTTCCCCAGTACTCTGCAAGCTCTCCAGCACAACATAAAATCTGGGGCTCTGTGCTTTCTTTCCTTCTGAACAAGTGTTACTGTTTTCTGCACAAAAGCGATTCTGCGAAGCAATGTGAACACTTCTGTTTCCCAGGCACAGAGAAGGTGCTAGCAGGGAATTCTCTGCCTGCTTTTCCCCAGTGCTCTGTAAGCTCTCCAGGACAACATAAAATCTGGGGCTCTGTGCTTTCTTTCCTTCTGAACAAGTGTTACTGTTTTCTGCACAAAAGCGATTCTGCGAAGCAATGTGAACACTTCTGCTTCCCAGGCACAGAGAAGGTGCTAGCAGGGAATTCTCTGCCTGCCTTTCCCCAGTGCTCTGCAAGCTCTCCAGGACAACATAAAATCTGGGGCTCTGTCCTTTCTTTCGTTCTGAACAAGTGTTACTGTTTTCTGCACAAAAGCGATTCTGCGAAGCAATGGGAACACTTCTGCTTCCCAGGCACAGAGAAGGTGCTAGCAGGGAATTGTCTGCCTGCCTTTCCCCAGTGCTCTGCAAGCTCTCCAGCACAACATAAAATCTGGGGCTCTGTGCTTTCTTTCGTTCTGAACAAGTGTTACTGTTTTCTGCACAAAAGCGATTCTGCGAAGCAATGCGAACACTTCTGTTTCCCAGGCACAGAGAAGGTGCTAGCAGGGAATTCTCTGCCTGCTTTTCCCCAGTGCTCTGCAAGCTCTCCAGGACAACATAAAATCTGGGGCTCTGTGCTTTCTTTCGTTCTGAACAAGTGTTATTGTTTTCTGCACAAAAGCGATTCTGCGAAGCAATGTGAAGACTTCTGTTTCCCAGGCACAGAGAAGGTGCTAGCAGGGAATTCTCTGCCTGCTTTTCCCCAGTGCTCTGCAAGCTCTCCAGGACAACATAAAATCTGGGGCTCTGTGCTTTCTTTCGTTCTGAACAAGTGTTATTGTTTTCTGCACAAAAGCGATTCTGCGAAGCAATGTGAAGACTTCTGCTTCCCAGGCACAGAGAAGGTGCTAGCAGGGAATTCTCTGCCTGCTTTTCCCCAGTGCTCTGCAAGCTCTCCAGGACAACATAAAATCTGGGGCTCTGTGCTTTCTTTCGTTCTGAACAAGTGTTACTGTTTTCTGCACAAAAGCGATTCTGCGAAGCAATGGGAACACTTCTGTTTCCCAGGCACAGAGAAGGTGCTAGCAGGGAATTCTCTGCCTGCCTTTCCCCAGTGCTCTGCAAGCTCTCCAGCACAACATAAAATCTGGGGCTCTGTGCTTTCTTTCGTTCTGAACAAGTGTTACTGTTTTCTGCACAAAAGCGATTCTGCGAAGCAATGCGAACACTTCTGTTTCCCAGGCACAGAGAAGGTGCTAGCAGGGAATTCTCTGCCTGCTTTTCCCCAGTGCTCTGCAAGCTCTCCAGGACAACATAAAATCTGGGGCTCTGTGCTTTCTTTCGTTCTGAACAAGTGTTATTGTTTTCTGCACAAAAGCGATTCTGCAAAGCAATGTGAAGACTTCTGCTTCCCAGGCACAGAGAAGGTGCTAGCAGGGAATTCTCTGCCTGCTTTTCCCCAGTACTCTGCAAGCTCTCCAGCACAACATAAAATCTGGGGCTCTGTGCTTTCTTTCGTTCTGAACAAGTGTTACTGTTTTCTGCACAAAAGCGATTCTGCGAAGCAATGTGAACACTTCTGTTTCCCAGGCACAGAGAAGGTGCTAGCAGGGAATTCTCTGCCTGCCTTTCCCCAGTGCTCTGCAAGCTCTCCAGGACAACATAAAATCTGGGGCTCTGTGCTTTCTTTCGTTCTGAACAAGTGTTACTGTTTTCTGCACAAAAGCGATTCTGCCATGCAATGTGAACACTTCTGCTTCCCAGGCACAGAGAAGGTGCTAGCAGGGAATTCTCTGCCTGCCTTTCCCCAGTGCTCTGCAAGCTCTCCAGGACAACATAAAATCTGGGGCTCTGTGCTTTCTTTCATTCTGAACAAGTGTTACTGTTTTCTGCACAAAAGCGATTCTGCGAAGCAATGTGAACACTTCTGTTTCCCAGGCACAGAGAAGGTGCTAGCAGGGAATTCTCTGCCTGCTTTTCCCCAGTGCTCTGCAAGCTCTCCAGGACAACATAAAATCTGGGGCTCTGTGCTTTCTTTCGTTCTGAACAAGTGTTACTGTTTTCTGCACAAAAGCGATTCTGCGAAGCAATGTGAACACTTGTGCTTCCCAGGCACAGAGAAGGTGCTAGCAGGGAATTCTCTGCCTGCCTTTCCCCAGTGCTCTGCAAGCTCTCCAGGACAACATAAAATCTGGGGCTCTGTGCTTTCTTTCGTTCTGAACAAGTGTTACTGTTTTCTGCACAAAAGCGATTCTGCGAAGCAATGTGAACACTTCTGTTTCCCAGGCACAGAGAAGGTGCTAGCAGGGAATTCTCTGCCTGCTTTTCCCCAGTGCTCTGCAAGCTCTCCAGGACAACAGCAAATCTGGGGCTCTGTGCTTTCTTTCGTTCTGAACAAGTGTTATTGTTTCCTGCACAAAAGAGATTCTGCGAAGCAATGTGAAGACTTCTGCTTCCCAGGCACAGAGAAGGTGCTAGCAGGGAATTCTCTGCCTGCCTTTCCCCAGTGCTCTGCAAGCTCTCCAGGACAACATAAAATCTGGGGCTCTGTGCTTTCTTTCGTCTGAACAAGTGTTACTGTTTTCTGCACAAAAGCGATTCTGCGAAGCAATGTGAAGACTTCTGCTTCCCAGGCACAGAGAAGGTGCTAGCAGGGAATTCTCTGCCTGTTTTTCTCCAGTGCTCTGCAAGCTCTGCAGGACAACAGCAAATCTGGGGCTCTGTGCTTTCTTTCGTTCTGAACAAGTGTTACTGTTTTCTGCACAAAAGCGATTCTGCGAAGCAATGTGAACACTTCTGCTTCCCAGGCACAGAGAAGGTGCTAGCAGGGAATTCTCTGCCTGCCTTTCCCCAGTGCTCTGCAAGCTCTCCAGGACAACATAAAATCTGGGGCTCTGTGCTTTCTTTCGTTCTGAACAAGTGTTACTGTTTTCTGCACAAAAGCGATTCTGCGAAGCAATGTGAACACTTCTGTTTCCCAGGCACAGAGAAGGTGCTAGTAGGGAAATCTCTGCCTGCTTTTCCCCAGTGCTCTGCAAGCTCTCCAGGACAACATAAAATCTGGGGCTCTGTGCTTTCTTTCGTTCTGAACAAGTGTTACTGTTTTCTGCACAAAAGCGATTCTGCGAAGCAATGTGAAGACTTCTGCTTCCCAGGCACAGAGAAGGTGCTAGCAGGGAATTCTCTGCCTGCCTTTCCCCAGTGCTCTGCAAGCTCTCCAGGACAACATAAAATCTGGGGCTCTGTGCTTTCTTTCATTCTGAACGAGTGTTACTGTTTTCTGCACAAAAGCGATTCTGCCAAGCAATGGGAACACTTCTGCTTCCCAGGCACAGAGAAGGTGCTAGCAGGGAATTCTCTGCCTGCCTTTCCCCAGTGCTCTGCAAGCTCTCCAGGACAACATAAAATCTGGGGCTCTGTGCTTTCTTTCGTTCTGAACAAGTGTTACTGTTTTCTGCACAAAAGCGATTCTGCCAAGCAATGTGAACAGTTCTGCTTCCAAGGCACAGAGAAGGTGCTAGCAGGGAATTCTCTGCCTGCCTTTCCCCAGTGCTCTGCAAGCTCTCCAGGACAACAGCAAATCTGGGGCTCTGTGCTTTCTTTCGTCTGAACAAGTGTTACTGTTTTCTGCACAAAAGCGATTCTGCGAAGCAATGTGAACACTTCTGTTTCCCAGGCACAGAGAAGGTGCTAGTAGGGAAATCTCTGCCTGCTTTTCCCCAGTGCTCTGCAAGCTCTCCAGGACAACATAAAATCTGGGGCTCTGTGCTTTCTTTCGTTCTGAACAAGTGTTACTGTTTTCTGCACAAAAGCGATTCTGCGAAGCAATGTGAAGACTTCTGCTTCCCAGGCACAGAGAAGGTGCTAGCAGGGAATTCTCTGCCTGCCTTTCCCCAGTGCTCTGCAAGCTCTCCAGCACAACATAAAATCTGGGGCTCTGTGCTTTCTTTCGTCTGAACAAGTGTTACTGTTTTCTGCACAAAAGCGATTCTGCGAAGCAATGTGAACACTTCTGTTTCCCAGGCACAGAGAAGGTGCTAGTAGGGAAATCTCTGCCTGCTTTTCCCCAGTGCTCTGCAAGCTCTCCAGGACAACATAAAATCTGGGGCTCTGTGCTTTCTTTCGTTCTGAACAAGTGTTACTGTTTTCTGCACAAAAGCGATTCTGCGAAGCAATGTGAAGACTTCTGCTTCCCAGGCACATAGAAGGTGCTAGCAGGGAATTCTCTGCCTGCCTTTCCCCAGTGCTCTGCAAGCTCTCCAGCACAACATAAAATCTGGGGCTCTGTGCTTTCTTTCGTTCTGAACAAGTGTTACTGTTTTCTGCACAAAAGCGATTCTGCGAAGCAATGTGAACACTTCTGTTTCCCAGGCACAGAGAAGGTGCTAGCAGGGAATTCTCTGCCTGCCTTTCCCCAGTGCTCTGCAAGCTCTCCAGGACAACATAAAATCTGGGGCTCTGTGCTTTCTTTCCTTCTGAACAAGTGTTACTGTTTTCTGCACAAAAGCGATTCTGCGAAGCAATGTGAACACTTCTGTTTCCCAGGCACAGAGAAGGTGCTAGCAGGGAATTCTCTGCCTGCTTTTCCCCAGTGCTCTGTAAGCTCTCCAGGACAACATAAAATCTGGGGCTCTGTGCTTTCTTTCCTTCTGAACAAGTGTTACTGTTTTCTGCACAAAAGCGATTCTGCGAAGCAATGGGAACACTTCTGCTTCCCAGGCACAGAGAAGGTGCTAGCAGGGAATTGTCTGCCTGCCTTTCCCCAGTGCTCTGCAAGCTCTCCAGCACAACATAAAATCTGGGGCTCTGTGCTTTCTTTTGTTCTGAACAAGTGTTACTGTTTTCTGCACAAAAGCGATTCTGCGAAGCAATGTGAACACTTCTGTTTCCCAGGCACAGAGAAGGTGCTAGCAGGGAATTCTCTGCTTGCTTTTCCCCAGTACTCTGCAAGCTCTCCAGCACAACATAAAATCTGGGGCTCTGTGCTTTCTTTCGTTCTGAACAAGTGTTACTGTTTTCTGCACAAAAGCGATTCTGCGAAGCAATGCGAACACTTCTGTTTCCCAGGCACAGAGAAGGTGCTAGCAGGGAATTCTCTGCCTGCTTTTCCCCAGTGCTCTGTAAGCTCTCCAGGACAACATAAAATCTGGGGCTCTGTGCTTTCTTTCGTTCTGAACAAGTGTTATTGTTTTCTGCACAAAAGCGATTCTGCGAAGCAATGGGAACACTTCTGCTTCCCAGGCACAGAGAAGGTGCTAGCAGGGAATTGTCTGCCTGCCTTTCCCCAGTGCTCTGCAAGCTCTCCAGCACAACATAAAATCTGGGGCTCTGTGCTTTCTTTCCTTCTGAACAAGTGTTACTGTTTTCTGCACAAAAGCGATTCTGCGAAGCAATGTGAACACTTCTGTTTCCCAGGCACAGAGAAGGTGCTAGCAGGGAATTCTCTGCCTGCTTTTCCCCAGTGCTCTGCAAGCTCTCCAGGACAACATAAAATCTGGGGCTCTGTGCTTTCTTTCCTTCTGAACAAGTGTTACTGTTTTCTGCACAAAAGCGATTCTGCGAAGCAATGGGAACACTTCTGCTTCCCAGGCACAGAGAAGGTGCTAGCAGGGAATTGTCTGCCTGCCTTTCCCCAGTGCTCTGCAAGCTCTCCAGCACAACATAAAATCTGGGGCTCTGTGCTTTCTTTTGTTCTGAACAAGTGTTATTGTTTTCTGCACAAAAGCGATTCTGCGAAGCAATGTGAACACTTCTGTTTCCCAGGCACAGAGAAGGTGCTAGCAGGGAATTCTCTGCTTGCTTTTCCCCAGTACTCTGCAAGCTCTCCAGCACAACATAAAATCTGGGGCTCTGTGCTTTCTTTCCTTCTGAACAAGTGTTACTGTTTCCTGCACAAAAGCGATTCTGCGAAGCAATGTGAACACTTCTGTTTCCCAGGCACAGAGAAGGTGCTAGCAGGGAATTCTCTGCCTGCTTTTCCCCAGTGCTCTGTAAGCTCTCCAGGACAACATAAAATCTGGGGCTCTGTGCTTTCTTTCGTTCTGAACAAGTGTTACTGTTTTCTGCACAAAAGCGATTCTGCGAAGCAATGGGAACACTTCTGCTTCCCAGGCACAGAGAAGGTGCTAGCAGGGAATTGTCTGCCTGCCTTTCCCCAGTGCTCTGCAAGCTCTCCAGCACAACATAAAATCTGGGGCTCTGTGCTTTCTTTCGTTCTGAACAAGTGTTACTGTTTTCTGCACAAAAGCGATTCTGCGAAGCAATGCGAACACTTCTGTTTCCCAGGCACAGAGAAGGTGCTAGCAGGGAATTCTCTGCCTGCTTTTCCCCAGTGCTCTGCAAGCTCTCCAGGACAACATAAAATCTGGGGCTCTGTGCTTTCTTTCGTTCTGAACAAGTGTTATTGTTTTCTGCACAAAAGCGATTCTGCGAAGCAATGTGAACACTTCTGCTTCCCAGGCACAGAGAAGGTGCTAGCAGGGAATTCTCTGCCTGCCTTTCCCCAGTGCTCTGCAAGCTCTCCAGGACAACATAAAATCTGGGGCTCTGTGCTTTCTTTCGTTCTGAACAAGTGTTATTGTTTTCTGCACAAAAGCGATTCTGCGAAGCAATGTGAAGACTTCTGCTTCCCAGGCACAGAGAAGGTGCTAGCAGGGAATTCTCTGCCTGCCTTTCCCCAGTGCTCTGCAAGCTCTCCAGGACAACATAAAATCTGGGGCTCTGTGCTTTCTTTCGTTCTGAACAAGTGTTACTGTTTTCTGCACAAAAGCGATTCTGCGAAGCAATGGGAACACTTCTGTTTCCCAGGCACAGAGAAGGTGCTAGCAGGGAATTCTCTGCCTGCCTTTCCCCAGTGCTCTGCAAGCTCTCCAGGACAACATAAAATCTGGGGCTCTGTGCTTTCTTTCGTTCTGAACAAGTGTTACTGTTTTCTGCACAAAAGCGATTCTGCGAAGCAATGTGAACACTTCTGTTTCCCAGGCACAGAGAAGGTGCTAGCAGGGAATTCTCTGCCTGCTTTTCCCCAGTGCTCTGCAAGCTCTCCAGGACAACATAAAATCTGGGGCTCTGTGCTTTCTTTCGTTCTGAACAAGTGTTATTGTTTTCTGCACAAAAGCGATTCTGCAAAGCAATGTGAAGACTTCTGCTTCCCAGGCACAGAGAAGGTGCTAGCAGGGAATTCTCTGCCTGCTTTTCCCCAGTACTCTGCAAGCTCTCCAGCACAACATAAAATCTGGGGCTCTGTGCTTTCTTTCCTTCTGAACAAGTGTTACTGTTTTCTGCACAAAAGCGATTCTGCGAAGCAATGTGAACACTTCTGTTTCCCAGGCACAGAGAAGGTGCTAGCAGGGAATTCTCTGCCTGCTTTTCCCCAGTACTCTGCAAGCTCTCCAGCACAACATAAAATCTGGGGCTCTGTGCTTTCTTTCGTTCTGAACAAGTGTTACTGTTTTCTGTACAAAAGCGATTCTGCGAAGCAATGCGAACACTTCTGTTTCCCAGGCACAGAGAAGGTGCTAGCAGGGAATTCTCTGCCTGCTTTTCCCCAGTGCTCTGCAAGCTCTCCAGGACAACATAAAATCTGGGGCTCTGTGCTTTCTTTCGTTCTGAACAAGTGTTACTGTTTTCTGCACAAAAGCGATTCTGCCATGCAATGTAAACACTTCTGCTTCCGAGGCACAGAGAAGGTGCTAGCAGGGAACTCTCTGCCTGCCTTTCCCCAGTGCTCTGCAAGCTCTCCAGGACAACATAAAATCTGGGGCTCTGTGCTTTCTTTCCTTCTGAACAAGTGTTACTGTTTTCTGCACAAAAGCGATTCTGCGAAGCAATGTGAACACTTCTGTTTCCCAGGCACAGAGAACGTGCTAGCAGGGAATTCTCTGCCTGCTTTTCCCCAGTACTCTGCAAGCTCTCCAGCACAACATAAAATATGGGGCTCTGTGCTTTCTTTGCTTCTGAACAAGTGTTACTGTTTTCTGCACAAAAGCGATTCTGCGAAGCAATGTGAACACTTCTGCTTCCCAGGCACAGAGAAGGTGCTAGCAGGGAATTCTCTGCCTGCCTTTCCCCAGTGCTCTGCAAGCTCTCCAGGACAACATAAAATCTGGGGCTCTGTGCTTTCTTTCGTTCTGAACAAGTGTTACTGTTTTCTGCACAAAAGCGATTCTGCGAAGCAATGTGAACACTTCTGCTTCCCAGGCACAGAGAAGGTGCTAGCAGGGAATTCTCTGCCTGCCTTTCCCCAGTGCTCTGCAAGCTCTCCAGGACAACATAAAATCTGGGGCTCTGTGCTTTCTTTCGTTCTGAACAAGTGTTACTGTTTTCTGCACAAAAGCGATTCTGCCAAGCAATGGGAACACTTCTGTTTCCCAGGCACAGAGAAGGTGCTAGCAGGGAATTCTCTGCCTGCTTTTCCCCAGTGCTCTGCAAGCTCTCCAGGACAACAGCAAATCTGGGGCTCTGTGCTTTCTTTCGTTCTGAACAAGTGTTATTGTTTCCTGCACAAAAGAGATTCTGCGAAGCAATGTGAAGACTTCTGCTTCCCAGGCACAGAGAAGGTCCTAGCAGGGAATTCTCTGCCTGCCTTTCCCCAGTGCTCTGCAAGCTCTCCAGCACAACATAAAATCTGGGGCTCTGTGCTTTCTTTCGTCTGAACAAGTGTTACTGTTTTCTGCACAAAAGCGATTCTGCGAAGCAATGTGAAGACTTCTGCTTCCCAGGCACAGAGAAGGTGCTAGCAGGGAATTCTCTGCCTGTTTTTCTCCAGTGCTCTGCAAGCTCTCCAGGACAACAGCAAATCTGGGGCTCTGTGCTTTCTTTCGTTCTGAACAAGTGTTACTGTTTTCTGCACAAAAGCGATTCTGCGAAGCAATGTGAACACTTCTGCTTCCCAGGCACAGAGAAGGTGCTAGCAGGGAATTCTCTGCCTGCCTTTCCCCAGTGCTCTGCAAGCTCTCCAGGACAACAGCAAATCTGGGGCTCTGTGCTTTCTTTCGTTCTGAACAAGTGTTACTGTTTTCTGCACAAAAGCGATTCTGCGAAGCAATGGGAACACTTCTGCTTCCCAGGCACAGAGAAGGTGCTAGCAGGGAATTCTCTGCCTGCCTTTCCCCAGTGCTCTGCAAGCTCTGCAGCACAACATAAAATCTGGGGCTCTGTGCTTTCTTTCGTTCTGAACAAGTGTTACTGTTTTCTGCACAAAAGCGATTCTGCCAAGCAATGGGAACACTTCTGTTTCCCAGGCACAGAGAAGGTGCTAGCAGGGAATTCTCTGCCTGCCTTTCCCCAGTGCTCTGCAAGCTCTCCAGGACAACATAAAATCTGGGGCTCTGTGCTTTCTTTCGTTCTGAACAAGTGTTACTGTTTTCTGCACAAAAGCGATTCTGCGAAGCAATGTGAACACTTCTGTTTCCCAGGCACAGAGAAGGTGCTAGTAGGGAAATCTCTGCCTGCTTTTCCCCAGTGCTCTGCAAGCTCTCCAGGACAACATAAAATCTGGGGCTCTGTGCTTTCTTTCGTTCTGAACAAGTGTTACTGTTTTCTGCACAAAAGCGATTCTGCGAAGCAATGTGAAGACTTCTGCTTCCCAGGCACAGAGAAGGTGCTAGCAGGGAATTCTCTGCCTGCTTTTCCCCAGTACTCTGCAAGCTCTCCAGCACAACATAAAATCTGGGGCTCTGTGCTTTCTTTCCTTCTGAACAAGTGTTACTGTTTTCTGCACAAAAGCGATTCTGCGAAGCAATGTGAACACTTCTGTTTCCCAGGCACAGAGAAGGTGCTAGCAGGGAATTCTCTGCCTGCTTTTCCCCAGTACTCTGCAAGCTCTCCAGCACAACATAAAATCTGGGGCTCTGTGCTTTCTTTCGTTCTGAACAAGTGTTACTGTTTTCTGTACAAAAGCGATTCTGCGAAGCAATGTGAACACTTCTGTTTCCCAGGCACAGAGAAGGTGCTAGCAGGGAATTCTCTGCCTGCTTTTCCCCAGTGCTCTGCAAGCTCTCCAGGACAACATAAAATCTGGGGCTCTGTGCTTTCTTTCGTTCTGAACAAGTGTTACTGTTTTCTGCACAAAAGCGATTCTGCCATGCAATGTGAACACTTCTGCTTCCCAGGCACAGAGAAGGTGCTAGCAGGGAATTCTCTGCCTGCCTTTCCCCAGTGCTCTGCAAGCTCTCCAGGACAACATAAAATCTGGGGCTCTGTGCTTTCTTTCCTTCTGAACAAGTGTTACTGTTTTCTGCACAAAAGCGATTCTGCGAAGCAATGTGAACACTTCTGTTTCCCAGGCACAGAGAACGTGCTAGCAGGGAATTCTCTGCCTGCTTTTCCCCAGTACTCTGCAAGCTCTCCAGCACAACATAAAATATGGGGCTCTGTGCTTTCTTTGCTTCTGAACAAGTGTTACTGTTTTCTGCACAAAAGCGATTCTGCGAAGCAATGTGAACACTTCTGCTTCCCAGGCACAGAGAAGGTGCTAGCAGGGAATTCTCTGCCTGCCTTTCCCCAGTGCTCTGCAAGCTCTCCAGGACAACATAAAATCTGGGGCTCTGTGCTTTCTTTCGTTCTGAACAAGTGTTACTGTTTTCTGCACAAAAGCGATTCTGCGAAGCAATGTGAACACTTCTGCTTCCCAGGCACAGAGAAGGTGCTAGCAGGGAATTCTCTGCCTGCCTTTCCCCAGTGCTCTGCAAGCTCTCCAGGACAACATAAAATCTGGGGCTCTGTGCTTTCTTTCGTTCTGAACAAGTGTTACTGTTTTCTGCACAAAAGCGATTCTGCCAAGCAATGGGAACACTTCTGTTTCCCAGGCACAGAGAAGGTGCTAGCAGGGAATTCTCTGCCTGCTTTTCCCCAGTGCTCTGCAAGCTCTCCAGGACAACAGCAAATCTGGGGCTCTGTGCTTTCTTTCGTTCTGAACAAGTGTTATTGTTTTCTGCACAAAAGCGATTCTGCGAAGCAATGTGAAGACTTCTGCTTCCCAGGCACAGAGAAGGTGCTAGCAGGGAATTCTCTGCCTGCCTTTCCCCAGTGCTCTGCAAGCTCTCCAGGACAACATAAAATCTGGGGCTCTGTGCTTTCTTTCGTCTGAACAAGTGTTACTGTTTTCTGCACAAAAGCGATTCTGCGAAGCAATGTGAAGACTTCTGCTTCCCAGGCACAGAGAAGGTGCTAGCAGGGAATTCTCTGCCTGTTTTTCTCCAGTGCTCTGCAAGCTCTCCAGGACAACATAAAATCTGGGGCTCTGTGCTTTCTTTCGTTCTGAACAAGTGTTACTGTTTTCTGCACAAAAGCGATTCTGCGAAGCAATGTGAACACTTCTGCTTCCCAGGCACAGAGAAGGTGCTAGCAGGGAATTCTCTGCCTGCCTTTCCCCAGTGCTCTGCAAGCTCTCCAGGATAACAGCAAATCTGGGGCTCTGTGCTTTCTTTCGTTCTGAACAAGTGTTACTGTTTTCTGCACAAAAGCGATTCTGCGAAGCAATGGGAACACTTCTGCTTCCCAGGCACAGAGAAGGTGCTAGCAGGGAATTCTCTGCCTGCCTTTCCCCAGTGCTCTGCAAGCTCTCCAGCACAACATAAAATCTGGGGCTCTGTGCTTTCTTTCGTTCTGAACAAGTGTTACTGTTTTCTGCACAAAAGCGATTCTGCGAAGCAATGTGAACACTTCTGTTTCCCAGGCACAGAGAAGGTGCTAGCAGGGAATTCTCTGCCTGCCTTTCCCCAGTGCTCTGCAAGCTCTCCAGGACAACATAAAATATGGGGCTCTGTGCTTTCTTTCGTTCTGAACAAGTGTTATTGTTTTCTGCACAAAAGCGATTCTGCAAAGCAATGTGAAGACTTCTGCTTCCCAGGCACAGAGAAGGTGCTAGCAGGGAATTCTCTGCCTGCTTTTCCCCAGTACTCTGCAAGCTCTCCAGCACAACATAAAATCTGGGGCTCTGTGCTTTCTTTCCTTCTGAACAAGTGTTACTGTTTTCTGCACAAAAGCGATTCTGCCATGCAATGTGAACACTTCTGCTTCCCAGGCACAGAGAAGGTGCTAGCAGGGAATTCTCTGCCTGCTTTTCCCCAGTACTCTGCAAGCTCTCCAGCACAACATAAAATCTGGGGCTCTGTGCTTTCTTTCGTTCTGAACAAGTGTTACTGTTTTCTGTACAAAAGCGATTCTGCGAAGCAATGCGAACACTTCTGTTTCCCAGGCACAGAGAAGGTGCTAGCAGGGAATTCTCTGCCTGCTTTTCCCCAGTGCTCTGCAAGCTCTCCAGGACAACATAAAATCTGGGGCTCTGTGCTTTCTTTCGTTCTGAACAAGTGTTACTGTTTTCTGCACAAAAGCGATTCTGCCATGCAATGTAAACACTTCTGCTTCCCAGGCACAGAGAAGGTGCTAGCAGGGAACTCTCTGCCTGCCTTTCCCCAGTGCTCTGCAAGCTCTCCAGGACAACATAAAATCTGGGGCTCTGTGCTTTCTTTCCTTCTGAACAAGTGTTACTGTTTTCTGCACAAAAGCGATTCTGCGAAGCAATGTGAACACTTCTGTTTCCCAGGCACAGAGAACGTGCTAGCAGGGAATTCTCTGCCTGCTTTTCCCCAGTACTCTGCAAGCTCTCCAGCACAACATAAAATATGGGGCTCTGTGCTTTCTTTGCTTCTGAACAAGTGTTACTGTTTTCTGCACAAAAGCGATTCTGCGAAGCAATGTGAACACTTCTGCTTCCCAGGCACAGAGAAGGTGCTAGCAGGGAATTCTCTGCCTGCCTTTCCCCAGTGCTCTGCAAGCTCTCCAGGACAACATAAAATCTGGGGCTCTGTGCTTTCTTTCGTTCTGAACAAGTGTTACTGTTTTCTGCACAAAAGCGATTCTGCGAAGCAATGTGAACACTTCTGCTTCCCAGGCACAGAGAAGGTGCTAGCAGGGAATTCTCTGCCTGTTTTTCTCCAGTGCTCTGCAAGCTCTCCAGGACAACAGCAAATCTGGGGCTCTGTGCTTTCTTTCGTTCTGAACAAGTGTTACTGTTTTCTGCACAAAAGCGATTCTGCCAAGCAATGGGAACACTTCTGCTTCCCAGGCACAGAGAAGGTGCTAGCAGGGAATTCTCTGCCTGCCTTTCCCCAGTGCTCTGCAAGCTCTCCAGGACAACAGCAAATCTGGGGCTCTGTGCTTTCTTTCGTTCTGAACAAGTGTTACTGTTTTCTGCACAAAAGCGATTCTGCGAAGCAATGGGAACACTTCTGCTTCCCAGGCACAGAGAAGGTGCTAGCAGGGAATTCTCTGCCTGCCTTTCCCCAGTGCTCTGCAAGCTCTGCAGCACAACATAAAATCTGGGGCTCTGTGCTTTCTTTCGTTCTGAACAAGTGTTACTGTTTTCTGCACAAAAGCGATTCTGCCAAGCAATGGGAACACTTCTGTTTCCCAGGCACAGAGAAGGTGCTAGCAGGGAATTCTCTGCCTGCCTTTCCCCAGTGCTCTGCAAGCTCTCCAGGACAACATAAAATCTGGGGCTCTGTGCTTTCTTTCGTTCTGAACAAGTGTTACTGTTTTCTGCACAAAAGCGATTCTGCCAAGCAATGTGAACACTTCTGTTTCCCAGGCACAGAGAAGGTGCTAGTAGGGAAATCTCTGCCTGCTTTTCCCCAGTGCTCTGCAAGCTCTCCAGGACAACATAAAATCTGGGGCTCTGTGCTTTCTTTCGTTCTGAACAAGTGTTACTGTTTTCTGCACAAAAGCGATTCTGCGAAGCAATGTGAAGACTTCTGCTTCCCAGGCACAGAGAAGGTGCTAGCAGGGAATTCTCTGCCTGCTTTTCCCCAGTACTCTGCAAGCTCTCCAGCACAACATAAAATCTGGGGCTCTGTGCTTTCTTTCCTTCTGAACAAGTGTTACTGTTTTCTGCACAAAAGCGATTCTGCGAAGCAATGTGAACACTTCTGTTTCCCAGGCACAGAGAAGGTGCTAGCAGGGAATTCTCTGCCTGCTTTTCCCCAGTACTCTGCAAGCTCTCCAGCACAACATAAAATCTGGGGCTCTGTGCTTTCTTTCGTTCTGAACAAGTGTTACTGTTTTCTGTACAAAAGCGATTCTGCGAAGCAATGTGAACACTTCTGTTTCCCAGGCACAGAGAAGGTGCTAGCAGGGAATTCTCTGCCTGCCTTTCCCCAGTGCTCTGCAAGCTCTCCAGGACAACATAAAATCTGGGGCTCTGTGCTTTCTTTCCTTCTGAACAAGTGTTACTGTTTTCTGCACAAAAGCGATTCTGCGAAGCAATGTGAACACTTCTGTTTCCCAGGCACAGAGAACGTGCTAGCAGGGAATTCTCTGCCTGCTTTTCCCCAGTACTCTGCAAGCTCTCCAGCACAACATAAAATATGGGGCTCTGTGCTTTCTTTGCTTCTGAACAAGTGTTACTGTTTTCTGCACAAAAGCGATTCTGCGAAGCAATGTGAACACTTCTGCTTCCCAGGCACAGAGAAGGTGCTAGCAGGGAATTCTCTGCCTGCCTTTCCCCAGTGCTCTGCAAGCTCTCCAGGACAACATAAAATCTGGGGCTCTGTGCTTTCTTTCGTTCTGAACAAGTGTTACTGTTTTCTGCACAAAAGCGATTCTGCGAAGCAATGTGAACACTTCTGCTTCCCAGGCACAGAGAAGGTGCTAGCAGGGAATTCTCTGCCTGCCTTTCCCCAGTGCTCTGCAAGCTCTCCAGGACAACATAAAATCTGGGGCTCTGTGCTTTCTTTCGTTCTGAACAAGTGTTACTGTTTTCTGCACAAAAGCGATTCTGCCAAGCAATGGGAACACTTCTGTTTCCCAGGCACAGAGAAGGTGCTAGCAGGGAATTCTCTGCCTGCTTTTCCCCAGTGCTCTGCAAGCTCTCCAGGACAACAGCAAATCTGGGGCTCTGTGCTTTCTTTCGTTCTGAACAAGTGTTATTGTTTTCTGCACAAAAGCGATTCTGCGAAGCAATGTGAAGACTTCTGCTTCCCAGGCACAGAGAAGGTGCTAGCAGGGAATTCTCTGCCTGCCTTTCCCCAGTGCTCTGCAAGCTCTCCAGGACAACATAAAATCTGGGGCTCTGTGCTTTCTTTCGTCTGAACAAGTGTTACTGTTTTCTGCACAAAAGCGATTCTGCGAAGCAATGTGAAGACTTCTGCTTCCCAGGCACAGAGAAGGTGCTAGCAGGGAATTCTCTGCCTGTTTTTCTCCAGTGCTCTGCAAGCTCTCCAGGACAACATAAAATCTGGGGCTCTGTGCTTTCTTTCGTTCTGAACAAGTGTTACTGTTTTCTGCACAAAAGCGATTCTGCGAAGCAATGTGAACACTTCTGCTTCCCAGGCACAGAGAAGGTGCTAGCAGGGAATTCTCTGCCTGCCTTTCCCCAGTGCTCTGCAAGCTCTCCAGGATAACAGCAAATCTGGGGCTCTGTGCTTTCTTTCGTTCTGAACAAGTGTTACTGTTTTCTGCACAAAAGCGATTCTGCGAAGCAATGGGAACACTTCTGCTTCCCAGGCACAGAGAAGGTGCTAGCAGGGAATTCTCTGCCTGCCTTTCCCCAGTGCTCTGCAAGCTCTCCAGCACAACATAAAATCTGGGGCTCTGTGCTTTCTTTCATTCTGAACAAGTGTTACTGTTTTCTGCACAAAAGCGATTCTGCGAAGCAATGTGAACACTTCTGTTTCCCAGGCACAGAGAAGGTGCTAGCAGGGAATTCTCTGCCTGCCTTTCCCCAGTGCTCTGCAAGCTCTCCAGGACAACATAAAATATGGGGCTCTGTGCTTTCTTTCCTTCTGAACAAGTGTTACTGTTTTCTGCACAAAAGCGATTCTGCGAAGCAATGTGAACACTTCTGCTTCCCAGGCACAGAGAAGGTGCTAGCAGGGAATTCTCTGCCTGCCTTTCCCCAGTGCTCTGCAAGCTCTCCAGGACAACATAAAATCTGGGGCTCTGTGCTTTCTTTCGTTCTGAACAAGTGTTACTGTTTTCTGCACAAAAGCGATTCTGCGAAGCAATGTGAACACTTCTGCTTCCCAGGCACAGAGAAGGTGCTAGCAGGGAATTCTCTGCCTGCCTTTCCCCAGTGCTCTGCAAGCTCTCCAGGACAACATAAAATCTGGGGCTCTGTGCTTTCTTTCGTTCTGAACAAGTGTTATTGTTTCCTGCACAAAAGAGATTCTGCGAAGCAATGTGAAGACTTCTGCTTCCCAGGCACAGAGAAGGTGCTAGCAGGGAATTCTCTGCCTGCCTTTCCCCAGTGCTCTGCAAGCTCTCCAGCACAACATAAAATCTGGGGCTCTGTGCTTTCTTTCGTCTGAACAAGTGTTACTGTTTTCTGCACAAAAGCGATTCTGCGAAGCAATGTGAAGACTTCTGCTTCCCAGGCACAGAGAAGGTGCTAGCAGGGAATTCTCTGCCTGTTTTTCTCCAGTGCTCTGCAAGCTCTCCAGGACAACAGCAAATCTGGGGCTCTGTGCTTTCTTTCGTTCTGAACAAGTGTTACTGTTTTCTGCACAAAAGCGATTCTGCGAAGCAATGTGAACACTTCTGCTTCCCAGGCACAGAGAAGGTGCTAGCAGGGAATTCTCTGCCTGCCTTTCCCCAGTGCTCTGCAAGCTCTCCAGGACAACAGCAAATCTGGGGCTCTGTGCTTTCTTTCGTTCTGAACAAGTGTTACTGTTTTCTGCACAAAAGCGATTCTGCGAAGCAATGGGAACACTTCTGCTTCCCAGGCACAGAGAAGGTGCTAGCAGGGAATTCTCTGCCTGCCTTTCCCCAGTGCTCTGCAAGCTCTCCAGCACAACATAAAATCTGGGGCTCTGTGCTTTCTTTCGTTCTGAACAAGTGTTACTGTTTTCTGCACAAAAGCGATTCTGCCAAGCAATGGGAACACTTCTGTTTCCCAGGCACAGAGAAGGTGCTAGCAGGGAATTCTCTGCCTGCCTTTCCCCAGTGCTCTGCAAGCTCTCCAGGACAACATAAAATCTGGGGCTCTGTGCTTTCTTTCGTTCTGAACAAGTGTTACTGTTTTCTGCACAAAAGCGATTCTGCGAAGCAATGTGAACACTTCTGTTTCCCAGGCACAGAGAAGGTGCTAGTAGGGAAATCTCTGCCTGCTTTTCCCCAGTGCTCTGCAAGCTCTCCAGGACAACATAAAATCTGGGGCTCTGTGCTTTCTTTCGTTCTGAACAAGTGTTACTGTTTTCTGCACAAAAGCGATTCTGCGAAGCAATGTGAAGACTTCTGCTTCCCAGGCACAGAGAAGGTGCTAGCAGGGAATTCTCTGCCTGCTTTTCCCCAGTACTCTGCAAGCTCTCCAGCACAACATAAAATCTGGGGCTCTGTGCTTTCTTTCCTTCTGAACAAGTGTTACTGTTTTCTGCACAAAAGCGATTCTGCGAAGCAATGTGAACACTTCTGTTTCCCAGGCACAGAGAAGGTGCTAGCAGGGAATTCTCTGCCTGCTTTTCCCCAGTACTCTGCAAGCTCTCCAGCACAACATAAAATCTGGGGCTCTGTGCTTTCTTTCGTTCTGAACAAGTGTTACTGTTTTCTGTACAAAAGCGATTCTGCGAAGCAATGTGAACACTTCTGTTTCCCAGGCACAGAGAAGGTGCTAGCAGGGAATTCTCTGCCTGCTTTTCCCCAGTGCTCTGCAAGCTCTCCAGGACAACATAAAATCTGGGGCTCTGTGCTTTCTTTCGTTCTGAACAAGTGTTACTGTTTTCTGCACAAAAGCGATTCTGCGAAGCAATGTGAACACTTCTGCTTCCCAGGCACAGAGAAGGTGCTAGCAGGGAATTCTCTGCCTGCCTTTCCCCAGTGCTCTGCAAGCTCTCCAGGACAACATAAAATCTGGGGCTCTGTGCTTTCTTTCGTTCTGAACAAGTGTTACTGTTTTCTGCACAAAAGCGATTCTGCGAAGCAATGTGAAGACTTCTGCTTCCCAGGCACAGAGAAGGTGCTAGCAGGGAATTCTCTGCCTGCCTTTACCCAGTGCTCTGCAAGCTCTCCAGGACAACATAAAATCTGGGGCTCTGTGCTTTCTTTCGTTCTGAACAAGTGTTACTGTTTTCTGCACAAAAGCGATTCTGCGAAGCAATGTGAAGACTTCTGCTTCCCAGGCACAGAGAAGGTGCTAGCAGGGAATTCTCTGCCTGCCTTTCCCCAGTGCTCTGCAAGCTCTCCAGGATAACAGCAAATCTGGGGCTCTGTGCTTTCTTTCGTTCTGAACAAGTGTTACTGTTTTCTGCACAAAAGCGATTCTGCGAAGCAATGGGAACACTTCTGCTTCCCAGGCACAGAGAAGGTGCTAGCAGGGAATTCTCTGCCTGCCTTTCCCCAGTGCTCTGCAAGCTCTCCAGCACAACATAAAATCTGGGGCTCTGTGCTTTCTTTCGTTCTGAACAAGTGTTACTGTTTTCTGCACAAAAGCGATTCTGCGAAGCAATGTGAACACTTCTGTTTCCCAGGCACAGAGAAGGTGCTAGCAGGGAATTCTCTGCCTGCCTTTCCCCAGTGCTCTGCAAGCTCTCCAGGACAACATAAAATATGGGGCTCTGTGCTTTCTTTCCTTCTGAACAAGTGTTACTGTTTTCTGCACAAAAGCGATTCTGCGAAGCAATGTGAACACTTCTGCTTCCCAGGCACAGAGAAGGTGCTAGCAGGGAATTCTCTGCCTGCCTTTCCCCAGTGCTCTGCAAGCTCTCCAGGACAACATAAAATCTGGGGCTCTGTGCTTTCTTTCGTTCTGAACAAGTGTTACTGTTTTCTGCACAAAAGCGATTCTGCCAAGCAATGTGAACACTTCTGCTTCCCAGGCACAGAGAAGGTGCTAGCAGGGAATTCTCTGCCTGCCTTTCCCCAGTGCTCTGCAAGCTCTCCAGGACAACATAAAATCTGGGGCTCTGTGCTTTCTTTCGTTCTGAACAAGTGTTACTGTTTTCTGCACAAAAGCGATTCTGCCAAGCAATGGGAACACTTCTGTTTCCCAGGCACAGAGAAGGTGCTAGCAGGGAATTCTCTGCCTGCTTTTCCCCAGTGCTCTGCAAGCTCTCCAGGACAACAGCAAATCTGGGGCTCTGTGCTTTCTTTCGTTCTGAACAAGTGTTATTGTTTCCTGCACAAAAGAGATTCTGCGAAGCAATGTGAAGACTTCTGCTTCCCAGGCACAGAGAAGGTGCTAGCAGGGAATTCTCTGCCTGCCTTTCCCCAGTGCTCTGCAAGCTCTCCAGGACAACATAAAATCTGGGGCTCTGTGCTTTCTTTCGTCTGAACAAGTGTTACTGTTTTCTGCACAAAAGCGATTCTGCGAAGCAATGTGAACACTTCTGCTTCCCAGGCACAGAGAAGGTGCTAGCAGGGAATTCTCTGCCTGCCTTTCCCCAGTGCTCTGCAAGCTCTCCAGGACAACAGCAAATCTGGGGCTCTGTGCTTTCTTTCGTTCTGAACAAGTGTTACTGTTTTCTGCACAAAAGCGATTCTGCGAAGCAATGGGAACACTTCTGCTTCCCAGGCACAGAGAAGGTGCTAGCAGGGAATTCTCTGCCTGCCTTTCCCCAGTGCTCTGCAAGCTCTCCAGCACAACATAAAATCTGGGGCTCTGTGCTTTCTTTCGTTCTGAACAAGTGTTACTGTTTTCTGCACAAAAGCGATTCTGCGAAGCAATGGGAACACTTCTGTTTCCCAGGCACAGAGAAGGTGCTAGCAGGGAATTCTCTGCCTGCCTTTCCCCAGTGCTCTGCAAGCTCTCCAGGACAACATAAAATCTGGGGCTCTGTGCTTTCTTTCGTTCTGAACAAGTGTTACTGTTTTCTGCACAAAAGCGATTCTGCGAAGCAATGTGAACACTTCTGTTTCCCAGGCACAGAGAAGGTGCTAGTAGGGAAATCTCTGCCTGCTTTTCCCCAGTGCTCTGCAAGCTCTCCAGGACAACATAAAATCTGGGGCTCTGTGCTTTCTTTCGTTCTGAACAAGTGTTACTGTTTTCTGCACAAAAGCGATTCTGCGAAGCAATGTGAAGACTTCTGCTTCCCAGGCACAGAGAAGGTGCTAGCAGGGAATTCTCTGCCTGCTTTTCCCCAGTACTCTGCAAGCTCTCCAGCACAACATAAAATCTGGGGCTCTGTGCTTTCTTTCCTTCTGAACAAGTGTTACTGTTTTCTGCACAAAAGCGATTCTGCGAAGCAATGTGAACACTTCTGTTTCCCAGGCACAGAGAAGGTGCTAGCAGGGAATTCTCTGCCTGCTTTTCCCCAGTACTCTGCAAGCTCTCCAGCACAACATAAAATCTGGGGCTCTGTGCTTTCTTTCGTTCTGAACAAGTGTTACTGTTTTCTGTACAAAAGCGATTCTGCGAAGCAATGTGAACACTTCTGTTTCCCAGGCACAGAGAAGGTGCTAGCAGGGAATTCTCTGCCTGCTTTTCCCCAGTGCTCTGCAAGCTCTCCAGGACAACATAAAATCTGGGGCTCTGTGCTTTCTTTCGTTCTGAACAAGTGTTACTGTTTTCTGCACAAAAGCGATTCTGCCATGCAATGTGAACACTTCTGCTTCCCAGGCACAGAGAAGGTGCTAGCAGGGAATTCTCTGCCTGCCTTTCCCCAGTGCTCTGCAAGCTCTCCAGGACAACATAAAATCTGGGGCTCTGTGCTTTCTTTCCTTCTGAACAAGTGTTACTGTTTTCTGCACAAAAGCGATTCTGCGAAGCAATGTGAACACTTCTGTTTCCCAGGCACAGAGAACGTGCTAGCAGGGAATTCTCTGCCTGCTTTTCCCCAGTACTCTGCAAGCTCTCCAGCACAACATAAAATATGGGGCTCTGTGCTTTCTTTGCTTCTGAACAAGTGTTACTGTTTTCTGCACAAAAGCGATTCTGCGAAGCAATGTGAACACTTCTGCTTCCCAGGCACAGAGAAGGTGCTAGCAGGGAATTCTCTGCCTGCCTTTCCCCAGTGCTCTGCAAGCTCTCCAGGACAACATAAAATCTGGGGCTCTGTGCTTTCTTTCGTTCTGAACAAGTGTTACTGTTTTCTGCACAAAAGCGATTCTGCGAAGCAATGTGAAGACTTCTGCTTCCCAGGCACAGAGAAGGTGCTAGCAGGGAATTCTCTGCCTGCCTTTCCCCAGTGCTCTGCAAGCTCTCCAGGACAACATAAAATCTGGGGCTCTGTGCTTTCTTTCGTTCTGAACAAGTGTTACTGTTTTCTGCACAAAAGCGATTCTGCGAAGCAATGTGAACACTTCTGCTTCCCAGGCACAGAGAAGGTGCTAGCAGGGAATTCTCTGCCTGCCTTTCCCCAGTGCTCTGCAAGCTCTCCAGGACAACATAAAATCTGGGGCTCTGTGCTTTCTTTCGTTCTGAACAAGTGTTACTGTTTTCTGCACAAAAGCGATTCTGCGAAGCAATGTGAAGACTTCTGCTTCCCAGGCACAGAGAAGGTGCTAGCAGGGAATTCTCTGCCTGCCTTTCCCCAGTGCTCTGCAAGCTCTCCAGGACAACATAAAATCTGGGGCTCTGTGCTTTCTTTCGTTCTGAACAAGTGTTACTGTTTTCTGCACAAAAGCGATTCTGCGAAGCAATGTGAAGACTTCTGCATCCCAGGCACAGAGAAGGTGCTAGCAGGGAATTCTCTGCCTGCCTTTCCCCAGTGCTCTGCAAGCTCTCCAGGATAACAGCAAATCTGGGGCTCTGTGCTTTCTTTCGTTCTGAACAAGTGTTACTGTTTTCTGCACAAAAGCGATTCTGCGAAGCAATGGGAACACTTCTGCTTCCCAGGCACAGAGAAGGTGCTAGCAGGGAATTCTCTGCCTGCCTTTCCCCAGTGCTCTGCAAGCTCTCCAGCACAACATAAAATCTGGGGCTCTGTGCTTTCTTTCGTTCTGAACAAGTGTTACTGTTTTCTGCACAAAAGCGATTCTGCAAAGCAATGTGAACACTTCTGTTTCCCAGGCACAGAGAAGGTGCTAGCAGGGAATTCTCTGCCTGCCTTTCCCCAGTGCTCTGCAAGCTCTCCAGGACAACATAAAATCTGGGGCTCTGTGCTTTCTTTCGTTCTGAACAAGTGTTACTGTTTTCTGCACAAAAGCGATTCTGCGAAGCAATGCGAACACTTCTGTTTCCCAGGCACAGAGAAGGTGCTAGCAGGGAATTCTCTGCCTGCTTTTCCCCAGTGCTCTGCAAGCTCTCCAGGACAACATAAAATCTGGGGCTCTGTGCTTTCTTTCGTTCTGAACAAGTGTTATTGTTTTCTGCACAAAAGCGATTCTGCGAAGCAATGTGAACACTTCTGCTTCCCAGGCACAGAGAAGGTGCTAGCAGGGAATTCTCTGCCTGCCTTTCCCCAGTGCTCTGCAAGCTCTCCAGGACAACATAAAATCTGGGGCTCTGTGCTTTCTTTCGTTCTGAACAAGTGTTATTGTTTTCTGCACAAAAGCGATTCTGCGAAGCAATGTGAAGACTTCTGCTTCCCAGGCACAGAGAAGGTGCTAGCAGGGAATTCTCTGCCTGCCTTTCCCCAGTGCTCTGCAAGCTCTCCAGGACAACATAAAATCTGGGGCTCTGTGCTTTCTTTCGTTCTGAACAAGTGTTACTGTTTTCTGCACAAAAGCGATTCTGCGAAGCAATGGGAACACTTCTGTTTCCCAGGCACAGAGAAGGTGCTAGCAGGGAATTCTCTGCCTGCCTTTCCCCAGTGCTCTGCAAGCTCTCCAGGACAACATAAAATCTGGGGCTCTGTGCTTTCTTTCGTTCTGAACAAGTGTTACTGTTTTCTGCACAAAAGCGATTCTGCGAAGCAATGCGAACACTTCTGTTTCCCAGGCACAGAGAAGGTGCTAGCAGGGAATTCTCTGCCTGCTTTTCCCCAGTGCTCTGCAAGCTCTCCAGGACAACATAAAATCTGGGGCTCTGTGCTTTCTTTCGTTCTGAACAAGTGTTATTGTTTTCTGCACAAAAGCGATTCTGCAAAGCAATGTGAAGACTTCTGCTTCCCAGGCACAGAGAAGGTGCTAGCAGGGAATTCTCTGCCTGCTTTTCCCCAGTACTCTGCAAGCTCTCCAGCACAACATAAAATCTGGGGCTCTGTGCTTTCTTTCCTTCTGAACAAGTGTTACTGTTTTCTGCACAAAAGCGATTCTGCGAAGCAATGTGAAGACTTCTGTTTCCCAGGCACAGAGAAGGTGCTAGCAGGGAATTCTCTGCCTGCTTTTCCCCAGTACTCTGCAAGCTCTCCAGCACAACATAAAATCTGGGGCTCTGTGCTTTCTTTCGTTCTGAACAAGTGTTACTGTTTTCTGCACAAAAGCGATTCTGCCATGCAATGTGAACACTTCTGCTTCCCAGGCACAGAGAAGGTGCTAGCAGGGAACTCTCTGCCTGCCTTTCCCCAGTGCTCTGCAAGCTCTCCAGGACAACATAAAATCTGGGGCTCTGTGCTTTCTTTCCTTCTGAACAAGTGTTACTGTTTTCTGCACAAAAGCGATTCTGCGAAGCAATGTGAACACTTCTGTTTCCCAGGCACAGAGAACGTGCTAGCAGGGAATTCTCTGCCTGCTTTTCCCCAGTACTCTGTAAGCTCTCCAGCACAACATAAAATATGGGGCTCTGTGCTTTCTTTGCTTCTGAACAAGTGTTACTGTTTTCTGCACAAAAGCGATTCTGCGAAGCAATGTGAACACTTCTGCTTCCCAGGCACAGAGAAGGTGCTAGCAGGGAATTCTCTGCCTGCCTTTCCCCAGTGCTCTGCAAGCTCTCCAGGACAACAGCAAATCTGGGGCTCTGTGCTTTCTTTCGTTCTGAACAAGTGTTACTGTTTTCTGCACAAAAGCGATTCTGCGAAGCAATGGGAACACTTCTGCTTCCCAGGCACAGAGAAGGTGCTAGCAGGGAATTCTCTGCCTGCCTTTCCCCAGTGCTCTGCAAGCTCTCCAGGACAACATAAAATCTGGGGCTCTGTGCTTTCTTTCGTTCTGAACAAGTGTTACTGTTTTCTGCACAAAAGCGATTCTGCCAAGCAATGGGAACACTTCTGTTTCCCAGGCACAGAGAAGGTGCTAGCAGGGAATTCTCTGCCTGCTTTTCCCCAGTGCTCTGCAAGCTCTCCAGGACAACAGCAAATCTGGGGCTCTGTGCTTTCTTTCGTTCTGAACAAGTGTTATTGTTTCCTGCACAAAAGAGATTCTGCGAAGCAATGTGAAGACTTCTGCTTCCCAGGCACAGAGAAGGTGCTAGCAGGGAATTCTCTGCCTGCCTTTCCCCAGTGCTCTGCAAGCTCTCCAGCACAACATAAAATATGGGGCTCTGTGCTTTCTTTCGTCTGAACAAGTGTTACTGTTTTCTGCACAAAAGCGATTCTGCGAAGCAATGTGAAGACTTCTGCTTCCCAGGCACAGAGAAGGTGCTAGCAGGGAATTCTCTGCCTGTTTTTCTCCAGTGCTCTGCAAGCTCTCCAGGACAACAGCAAATCTGGGGCTCTGTGCTTTCTTTCGTTCTGAACAAGTGTTACTGTTTTCTGCACAAAAGCGATTCTGCGAAGCAATGTGAACACTTCTGCTTCCCAGGCACAGAGAAGGTGCTAGCAGGGAATTCTCTGCCTGCCTTTCCCCAGTGCTCTGCAAGCTCTCCAGGACAACAGCAAATCTGGGGCTCTGTGCTTTCTTTCGTTCTGAACAAGTGTTACTGTTTTCTGCACAAAAGCGATTCTGCGAAGCAATGGGAACACTTCTGCTTCCCAGGCACAGAGAAGGTGCTAGCAGGGAATTCTCTGCCTGCCTTTCCCCAGTGCTCTGCAAGCTCTCCAGCACAACATAAAATCTGGGGCTCTGTGCTTTCTTTCGTTCTGAACAAGTGTTACTGTTTTCTGCACAAAAGCGATTCTGCCAAGCAATGGGAACACTTCTGTTTCCCAGGCACAGAGAAGGTGCTAGCAGGGAATTCTCTGCCTGCCTTTCCCCAGTGCTCTGCAAGCTCTCCAGGACAACATAAAATCTGGGGCTCTGTGCTTTCTTTCGTTCTGAACAAGTGTTACTGTTTTCTGCACAAAAGCGATTCTGCGAAGCAATGTGAACACTTCTGTTTCCCAGGCACAGAGAAGGTGCTAGTAGGGAAATCTCTGCCTGCTTTTCCCCAGTGCTCTGCAAGCTCTCCAGGACAACATAAAATCTGGGGCTCTGTGCTTTCTTTCCTTCTGAACAAGTGTTACTGTTTTCTGCACAAAAGCGATTCTGCCATGCAATGTGAACACTTCTGCTTCCCAGGCACAGAGAAGGTGCTAGCAGGGAATTCTCTGCCTGCCTTTCCCCAGTGCTCTGCAAGCTCTCCAGGACAACATAAAATCTGGGGCTCTGTGCTTTCTTTCCTTCTGAACAAGTGTTACTGTTTTCTGCACAAAAGCGATTCTGCGAAGCAATGTGAACACTTCTGTTTCCCAGGCACAGAGAACGTGCTAGCAGGGAATTCTCTGCCTGCTTTTCCCCAGTACTCTGCAAGCTCTCCAGCACAACATAAAATATGGGGCTCTGTGCTTTCTTTGCTTCTGAACAAGTGTTACTGTTTTCTGCACAAAAGCGATTCTGCGAAGCAATGTGAACACTTCTGCTTCCCAGGCACAGAGAAGGTGCTAGCAGGGAATTCTCTGCCTGCCTTTCCCCAGTGCTCTGCAAGCTCTCCAGGACAACATAAAATCTGGGGCTCTGTGCTTTCTTTCGTTCTGAACAAGTGTTACTGTTTTCTGCACAAAAGCGATTCTGCGAAGCAATGTGAACACTTCTGCTTCCCAGGCACAGAGAAGGTGCTAGCAGGGAATTCTCTGCCTGCCTTTCCCCAGTGCTCTGCAAGCTCTCCAGGACAACATAAAATCTGGGGCTCTGTGCTTTCTTTCGTTCTGAACAAGTGTTACTGTTTTCTGCACAAAAGCGATTCTGCCAAGCAATGGGAACACTTCTGTTTCCCAGGCACAGAGAAGGTGCTAGCAGGGAATTCTCTGCCTGCTTTTCCCCAGTGCTCTGCAAGCTCTCCAGGACAACAGCAAATCTGGGGCTCTGTGCTTTCTTTCGTTCTGAACAAGTGTTATTGTTTTCTGCACAAAAGCGATTCTGCGAAGCAATGTGAAGACTTCTGCTTCCCAGGCACAGAGAAGGTGCTAGCAGGGAATTCTCTGCCTGCCTTTCCCCAGTGCTCTGCAAGCTCTCCAGGACAACATAAAATCTGGGGCTCTGTGCTTTCTTTCGTCTGAACAAGTGTTACTGTTTTCTGCACAAAAGCGATTCTGCGAAGCAATGTGAAGACTTCTGCTTCCCAGGCACAGAGAAGGTGCTAGCAGGGAATTCTCTGCCTGTTTTTCTCCAGTGCTCTGCAAGCTCTCCAGGACAACATAAAATCTGGGGCTCTGTGCTTTCTTTCGTTCTGAACAAGTGTTACTGTTTTCTGCACAAAAGCGATTCTGCGAAGCAATGTGAACACTTCTGCTTCCCAGGCACAGAGAAGGTGCTAGCAGGGAATTCTCTGCCTGCCTTTCCCCAGTGCTCTGCAAGCTCTCCAGGATAACAGCAAATCTGGGGCTCTGTGCTTTCTTTCGTTCTGAACAAGTGTTACTGTTTTCTGCACAAAAGCGATTCTGCGAAGCAATGGGAACACTTCTGCTTCCCAGGCACAGAGAAGGTGCTAGCAGGGAATTCTCTGCCTGCCTTTCCCCAGTGCTCTGCAAGCTCTCCAGCACAACATAAAATCTGGGGCTCTGTGCTTTCTTTCGTTCTGAACAAGTGTTACTGTTTTCTGCACAAAAGCGATTCTGCAAAGCAATGTGAAGACTTCTGCTTCCCAGGCACAGAGAAGGTGCTAGCAGGGAATTCTCTGCCTGCTTTTCCCCAGTACTCTGCAAGCTCTCCAGCACAACATAAAATCTGGGGCTCTGTGCTTTCTTTCCTTCTGAACAAGTGTTACTGTTTTCTGCACAAAAGCGATTCTGCGAAGCAATGTGAAGACTTCTGTTTCCCAGGCACAGAGAAGGTGCTAGCAGGGAATTCTCTGCCTGCTTTTCCCCAGTACTCTGCAAGCTCTCCAGCACAACATAAAATCTGGGGCTCTGTGCTTTCTTTCGTTCTGAACAAGTGTTACTGTTTTCTGCACAAAAGCGATTCTGCCATGCAATGTGAACACTTCTGCTTCCCAGGCACAGAGAAGGTGCTAGCAGGGAACTCTCTGCCTGCCTTTCCCCAGTGCTCTGCAAGCTCTCCAGGACAACATAAAATCTGGGGCTCTGTGCTTTCTTTCCTTCTGAACAAGTGTTACTGTTTTCTGCACAAAAGCGATTCTGCGAAGCAATGTGAACACTTCTGTTTCCCAGGCACAGAGAACGTGCTAGCAGGGAATTCTCTGCCTGCTTTTCCCCAGTACTCTGTAAGCTCTCCAGCACAACATAAAATATGGGGCTCTGTGCTTTCTTTGCTTCTGAACAAGTGTTACTGTTTTCTGCACAAAAGCGATTCTGCGAAGCAATGTGAACACTTCTGCTTCCCAGGCACAGAGAAGGTGCTAGCAGGGAATTCTCTGCCTGCCTTTCCCCAGTGCTCTGCAAGCTCTCCAGGACAACATAAAATCTGGGGCTCTGTGCTTTCTTTCGTTCTGAACAAGTGTTACTGTTTTCTGCACAAAAGCGATTCTGCGAAGCAATGTGAACACTTCTGCTTCCCAGGCACAGAGAAGGTGCTAGCAGGGAATTCTCTGCCTGCCTTTCCCCAGTGCTCTGCAAGCTCTCCAGGACAACATAAAATCTGGGGCTCTGTGCTTTCTTTCGTTCTGAACAAGTGTTACTGTTTTCTGCACAAAAGCGATTCTGCCAAGCAATGGGAACACTTCTGTTTCCCAGGCACAGAGAAGGTGCTAGCAGGGAATTCTCTGCCTGCTTTTCCCCAGTGCTCTGCAAGCTCTCCAGGACAACAGCAAATCTGGGGCTCTGTGCTTTCTTTCGTTCTGAACAAGTGTTATTGTTTCCTGCACAAAAGAGATTCTGCGAAGCAATGTGAAGACTTCTGCTTCCCAGGCACAGAGAAGGTGCTAGCAGGGAATTCTCTGCCTGCCTTTCCCCAGTGCTCTGCAAGCTCTCCAGCACAACATAAAATATGGGGCTCTGTGCTTTCTTTCGTCTGAACAAGTGTTACTGTTTTCTGCACAAAAGCGATTCTGCGAAGCAATGTGAAGACTTCTGCTTCCCAGGCACAGAGAAGGTGCTAGCAGGGAATTCTCTGCCTGTTTTTCTCCAGTGCTCTGCAAGCTCTCCAGGACAACAGCAAATCTGGGGCTCTGTGCTTTCTTTCGTTCTGAACAAGTGTTACTGTTTTCTGCACAAAAGCGATTCTGCGAAGCAATGTGAACACTTCTGCTTCCCAGGCACAGAGAAGGTGCTAGCAGGGAATTCTCTGCCTGCCTTTCCCCAGTGCTCTGCAAGCTCTCCAGGACAACAGCAAATCTGGGGCTCTGTGCTTTCTTTCGTTCTGAACAAGTGTTACTGTTTTCTGCACAAAAGCGATTCTGCGAAGCAATGGGAACACTTCTGCTTCCCAGGCACAGAGAAGGTGCTAGCAGGGAATTCTCTGCCTGCCTTTCCCCAGTGCTCTGCAAGCTCTCCAGCACAACATAAAATCTGGGGCTCTGTGCTTTCTTTCGTTCTGAACAAGTGTTACTGTTTTCTGCACAAAAGCGATTCTGCCAAGCAATGGGAACACTTCTGTTTCCCAGGCACAGAGAAGGTGCTAGCAGGGAATTCTCTGCCTGCCTTTCCCCAGTGCTCTGCAAGCTCTCCAGGACAACATAAAATCTGGGGCTCTGTGCTTTCTTTCGTTCTGAACAAGTGTTACTGTTTTCTGCACAAAAGCGATTCTGCGAAGCAATGTGAACACTTCTGTTTCCCAGGCACAGAGAAGGTGCTAGTAGGGAAATCTCTGCCTGCTTTTCCCCAGTGCTCTGCAAGCTCTCCAGGACAACATAAAATCTGGGGCTCTGTGCTTTCTTTCCTTCTGAACAAGTGTTACTGTTTTCTGCACAAAAGCGATTCTGCCATGCAATGTGAACACTTCTGCTTCCCAGGCACAGAGAAGGTGCTAGCAGGGAATTCTCTGCCTGCCTTTCCCCAGTGCTCTGCAAGCTCTCCAGGACAACATAAAATCTGGGGCTCTGTGCTTTCTTTCCTTCTGAACAAGTGTTACTGTTTTCTGCACAAAAGCGATTCTGCGAAGCAATGTGAACACTTCTGTTTCCCAGGCACAGAGAACGTGCTAGCAGGGAATTCTCTGCCTGCTTTTCCCCAGTACTCTGCAAGCTCTCCAGCACAACATAAAATATGGGGCTCTGTGCTTTCTTTGCCTCTGAACAAGTGTTACTGTTTTCTGCACAAAAGCGATTCTGCGAAGCAATGTGAACACTTCTGCTTCCCAGGCACAGAGAAGGTGCTAGCAGGGAATTCTCTGCCTGCCTTTCCCCAGTGCTCTGCAAGCTCTCCAGGACAACATAAAATCTGGGGCTCTGTGCTTTCTTTCGTTCTGAACAAGTGTTACTGTTTTCTGCACAAAAGCGATTCTGCGAAGCAATGTGAACACTTCTGCTTCCCAGGCACAGAGAAGGTGCTAGCAGGGAATTCTCTGCCTGCCTTTCCCCAGTGCTCTGCAAGCTCTCCAGGACAACATAAAATCTGGGGCTCTGTGCTTTCTTTCGTTCTGAACAAGTGTTACTGTTTTCTGCACAAAAGCGATTCTGCCAAGCAATGGGAACACTTCTGTTTCCCAGGCACAGAGAAGGTGCTAGCAGGGAATTCTCTGCCTGCTTTTCCCCAGTGCTCTGCAAGCTCTCCAGGACAACATCAAATCTGGGGCTCTGTGCTTTCTTTCGTTCTGAACAAGTGTTATTGTTTTCTGCACAAAAGCGATTCTGCGAAGCAATGTGAAGACTTCTGCTTCCCAGGCACAGAGAAGGTGCTAGCAGGGAATTCTCTGCCTGCCTTTCCCCAGTGCTCTGCAAGCTCTCCAGGACAACATAAAATCTGGGGCTCTGTGCTTTCTTTCGTCTGAACAAGTGTTACTGTTTTCTGCACAAAAGCGATTCTGCGAAGCAATGTGAAGACTTCTGCTTCCCAGGCACAGAGAAGGTGCTAGCAGGGAATTCTCTGCCTGTTTTTCTCCAGTGCTCTGCAAGCTCTCCAGGACAACATAAAATCTGGGGCTCTGTGCTTTCTTTCGTTCTGAACAAGTGTTACTGTTTTCTGCACAAAAGCGATTCTGCGAAGCAATGTGAACACTTCTGCTTCCCAGGCACAGAGAAGGTGCTAGCAGGGAATTCTCTGCCTGCCTTTCCCCAGTGCTCTGCAAGCTCTCCAGGATAACAGCAAATCTGGGGCTCTGTGCTTTCTTTCGTTCTGAACAAGTGTTACTGTTTTCTGCACAAAAGCGATTCTGCGAAGCAATGGGAACACTTCTGCTTCCCAGGCACAGAGAAGGTGCTAGCAGGGAATTCTCTGCCTGCCTTTCCCCAGTGCTCTGCAAGCTCTCCAGCACAACATAAAATCTGGGGCTCTGTGCTTTCTTTCGTTCTGAACAAGTGTTACTGTTTTCTGCACAAAAGCGATTCTGCGAAGCAATGTGAACACTTCTGTTTCCCAGGCACAGAGAAGGTGCTAGCAGGGAATTCTCTGCCTGCCTTTCCCCAGTGCTCTGCAAGCTCTCCAGGACAACATAAAATATGGGGCTCTGTGCTTTCTTTCCTTCTGAACAAGTGTTACTGTTTTCTGCACAAAAGCGATTCTGCGAAGCAATGTGAACACTTCTGCTTCCCAGGCACAGAGAAGGTGCTAGCAGGGAATTCTCTGCCTGCCTTTCCCCAGTGCTCTGCAAGCTCTCCAGGACAACATAAAATCTGGGGCTCTGTGCTTTCTTTCGTTCTGAACAAGTGTTACTGTTTTCTGCACAAAAGCGATTCTGCGAAGCAATGTGAACACTTCTGCTTCCCAGGCACAGAGAAGGTGCTAGCAGGGAATTCTCTGCCTGCCTTTCCCCAGTGCTCTGCAAGCTCTCCAGCACAACATAAAATCTGGGGCTCTGTGCTTTCTTTCGTTCTGAACAAGTGTTACTGTTTTCTGCACAAAAGCGATTCTGCGAAGCAATGTGAACACTTCTGTTTCCCAGGCACAGAGAAGGTGCTAGTAGGGAAATCTCTGCCTGCTTTTCCCCAGTGCTCTGCAAGCTCTCCAGGACAACATAAAATCTGGGGCTCTGTGCTTTCTTTCCTTCTGAACAAGTGTTACTGTTTTCTGCACAAAAGCGATTCTGCCATGCAATGTGAACACTTCTGCTTCCCAGGCACAGAGAAGGTGCTAGCAGGGAATTCTCTGCCTGCTTTTCCCCAGTACTCTGCAAGCTCTCCAGCACAACATAAAATATGGGGCTCTGTGCTTTCTTTGCCTCTGAACAAGTGTTACTGTTTTCTGCACAAAAGCGATTCTGCGAAGCAATGTGAACACTTCTGCTTCCCAGGCACAGAGAAGGTGCTAGCAGGGAATTCTCTGCCTGCCTTTCCCCAGTGCTCTGCAAGCTCTCCAGGACAACATAAAATCTGGGGCTCTGTGCTTTCTTTCGTTCTGAACAAGTGTTACTGTTTTCTGCACAAAAGCGATTCTGCGAAGCAATGTGAACACTTCTGCTTCCCAGGCACAGAGAAGGTGCTAGCAGGGAATTCTCTGCCTGCCTTTCCCCAGTGCTCTGCAAGCTCTCCAGGACAACATAAAATCTGGGGCTCTGTGCTTTCTTTCGTTCTGAACAAGTGTTACTGTTTTCTGCACAAAAGCGATTCTGCCAAGCAATGGGAACACTTCTGTTTCCCAGGCACAGAGAAGGTGCTAGCAGGGAATTCTCTGCCTGCTTTTCCCCAGTGCTCTGCAAGCTCTCCAGGACAACATCAAATCTGGGGCTCTGTGCTTTCTTTCGTTCTGAACAAGTGTTATTGTTTTCTGCACAAAAGCGATTCTGCGAAGCAATGTGAAGACTTCTGCTTCCCAGGCACAGAGAAGGTGCTAGCAGGGAATTCTCTGCCTGCCTTTCCCCAGTGCTCTGCAAGCTCTCCAGGACAACATAAAATCTGGGGCTCTGTGCTTTCTTTCGTCTGAACAAGTGTTACTGTTTTCTGCACAAAAGCGATTCTGCGAAGCAATGTGAAGACTTCTGCTTCCCAGGCACAGAGAAGGTGCTAGCAGGGAATTCTCTGCCTGTTTTTCTCCAGTGCTCTGCAAGCTCTCCAGGACAACATAAAATCTGGGGCTCTGTGCTTTCTTTCGTTCTGAACAAGTGTTACTGTTTTCTGCACAAAAGCGATTCTGCGAAGCAATGTGAACACTTCTGCTTCCCAGGCACAGAGAAGGTGCTAGCAGGGAATTCTCTGCCTGCCTTTCCCCAGTGCTCTGCAAGCTCTCCAGGATAACAGCAAATCTGGGGCTCTGTGCTTTCTTTCGTTCTGAACAAGTGTTACTGTTTTCTGCACAAAAGCGATTCTGCGAAGCAATGGGAACACTTCTGCTTCCCAGGCACAGAGAAGGTGCTAGCAGGGAATTCTCTGCCTGCCTTTCCCCAGTGCTCTGCAAGCTCTCCAGCACAACATAAAATCTGGGGCTCTGTGCTTTCTTTCGTTCTGAACAAGTGTTACTGTTTTCTGCACAAAAGCGATTCTGCGAAGCAATGTGAACACTTCTGTTTCCCAGGCACAGAGAAGGTGCTAGCAGGGAATTCTCTGCCTGCCTTTCCCCAGTGCTCTGCAAGCTCTCCAGGACAACATAAAATATGGGGCTCTGTGCTTTCTTTCCTTCTGAACAAGTGTTACTGTTTTCTGCACAAAAGCGATTCTGCGAAGCAATGTGAACACTTCTGCTTCCCAGGCACAGAGAAGGTGCTAGCAGGGAATTCTCTGCCTGCCTTTCCCCAGTGCTCTGCAAGCTCTCCAGGACAACATAAAATCTGGGGCTCTGTGCTTTCTTTCGTTCTGAACAAGTGTTACTGTTTTCTGCACAAAAGCGATTCTGCGAAGCAATGTGAACACTTCTGCTTCCCAGGCACAGAGAAGGTGCTAGCAGGGAATTCTCTGCCTGCCTTTCCCCAGTGCTCTGCAAGCTCTCCAGCACAACATAAAATCTGGGGCTCTGTGCTTTCTTTCGTTCTGAACAAGTGTTATTGTTTCCTGCACAAAAGAGATTCTGCGAAGCAATGTGAAGACTTCTGCTTCCCAGGCACAGAGAAGGTGCTAGCAGGGAATTCTCTGCCTGCCTTTCCCCAGTGCTCTGCAAGCTCTCCAGCACAACATAAAATCTGGGGCTCTGTGCTTTCTTTCGTCTGAACAAGTGTTACTGTTTTCTGCACAAAAGCGATTCTGCGAAGCAATGTGAAGACTTCTGCTTCCCAGGCACAGAGAAGGTGCTAGCAGGGAATTCTCTGCCTGTTTTTCTCCAGTGCTCTGCAAGCTCTCCAGGACAACAGCAAATCTGGGGCTCTGTGCTTTCTTTCGTTCTGAACAAGTGTTACTGTTTTCTGCACAAAAGCGATTCTGCGAAGCAATGTGAACACTTCTGCTTCCCAGGCACAGAGAAGGTGCTAGCAGGGAATTCTCTGCCTGCCTTTCCCCAGTGCTCTGCAAGCTCTCCAGGACAACAGCAAATCTGGGGCTCTGTGCTTTCTTTCGTTCTGAACAAGTGTTACTGTTTTCTGCACAAAAGCGATTCTGCGAAGCAATGGGAACACTTCTGCTTCCCAGGCACAGAGAAGGTGCTAGCAGGGAATTCTCTGCCTGCCTTTCCCCAGTGCTCTGCAAGCTCTCCAGCACAACATAAAATCTGGGGCTCTGTGCTTTCTTTCGTTCTGAACAAGTGTTACTGTTTTCTGCACAAAAGCGATTCTGCCAAGCAATGGGAACACTTCTGTTTCCCAGGCACAGAGAAGGTGCTAGCAGGGAATTCTCTGCCTGCCTTTCCCCAGTGCTCTGCAAGCTCTCCAGGACAACATAAAATCTGGGGCTCTGTGCTTTCTTTCGTTCTGAACAAGTGTTACTGTTTTCTGCACAAAAGCGATTCTGCGAAGCAATGTGAACACTTCTGTTTCCCAGGCACAGAGAAGGTGCTAGTAGGGAAATCTCTGCCTGCTTTTCCCCAGTGCTCTGCAAGCTCTCCAGGACAACATAAAATCTGGGGCTCTGTGCTTTCTTTCGTTCTGAACAAGTGTTACTGTTTTCTGCACAAAAGCGATTCTGCGAAGCAATGTGAAGACTTCTGCTTCCCAGGCACAGAGAAGGTGCTAGCAGGGAATTCTCTGCCTGCTTTTCCCCAGTACTCTGCAAGCTCTCCAGCACAACATAAAATCTGGGGCTCTGTGCTTTCTTTCCTTCTGAACAAGTGTTACTGTTTTCTGCACAAAAGCGATTCTGCGAAGCAATGTGAACACTTCTGTTTCCCAGGCACAGAGAAGGTGCTAGCAGGGAATTCTCTGCCTGCTTTTCCCCAGTACTCTGCAAGCTCTCCAGCACAACATAAAATCTGGGGCTCTGTGCTTTCTTTCGTTCTGAACAAGTGTTACTGTTTTCTGTACAAAAGCGATTCTGCGAAGCAATGTGAACACTTCTGTTTCCCAGGCACAGAGAAGGTGCTAGCAGGGAATTCTCTGCCTGCTTTTCCCCAGTGCTCTGCAAGCTCTCCAGGACAACATAAAATCTGGGGCTCTGTGCTTTCTTTCGTTCTGAACAAGTGTTACTGTTTTCTGCACAAAAGCGATTCTGCCATGCAATGTGAACACTTCTGCTTCCCAGGCACAGAGAAGGTGCTAGCAGGGAATTCTCTGCCTGCCTTTCCCCAGTGCTCTGCAAGCTCTCCAGGACAACATAAAATCTGGGGCTCTGTGCTTTCTTTCCTTCTGAACAAGTGTTACTGTTTTCTGCACAAAAGCGATTCTGCGAAGCAATGTGAACACTTCTGTTTCCCAGGCACAGAGAACGTGCTAGCAGGCAATTCTCTGCCTGCTTTTCCCCAGTACTCTGCAAGCTCTCCAGCACAACATAAAATATGGGGCTCTGTGCTTTCTTTGCTTCTGAACAAGTGTTACTGTTTTCTGCACAAAAGCGATTCTGCGAAGCAATGTGAACACTTCTGCTTCCCAGGCACAGAGAAGGTGCTAGCAGGGAATTCTCTGCCTGCCTTTCCCCAGTGCTCTGCAAGCTCTCCAGGACAACATAAAATCTGGGGCTCTGTGCTTTCTTTCGTTCTGAACAAGTGTTACTGTTTTCTGCACAAAAGCGATTCTGCGAAGCAATGTGAAGACTTCTGCTTCCCAGGCACAGAGAAGGTGCTAGCAGGGAATTCTCTGCCTGCCTTTACCCAGTGCTCTGCAAGCTCTCCAGGACAACATAAAATCTGGGGCTCTGTGCTTTCTTTCGTTCTGAACAAGTGTTACTGTTTTCTGCACAAAAGCGATTCTGCGAAGCAATGTGAAGACTTCTGCTTCCCAGGCACAGAGAAGGTGCTAGCAGGGAATTCTCTGCCTGCCTTTCCCCAGTGCTCTGCAAGCTCTCCAGCACAACATAAAATCTGGGGCTCTGTGCTTTCTTTCGTTCTGAACAAGTGTTACTGTTTTCTGCACAAAAGCGATTCTGCGAAGCAATGTGAACACTTCTGTTTCCCAGGCACAGAGAAGGTGCTAGCAGGGAATTCTCTGCCTGCCTTTCCCCAGTGCTCTGCAAGCTCTCCAGGACAACATAAAATATGGGGCTCTGTGCTTTCTTTCCTTCTGAACAAGTGTTACTGTTTTCTGCACAAAAGCGATTCTGCGAAGCAATGTGAACACTTCTGCTTCCCAGGCACAGAGAAGGTGCTAGCAGGGAATTCTCTGCCTGCCTTTCCCCAGTGCTCTGCAAGCTCTCCAGGACAACATAAAATCTGGGGCTCTGTGCTTTCTTTCGTTCTGAACAAGTGTTACTGTTTTCTGCACAAAAGCGATTCTGCCAAGCAATGTGAACACTTCTGCTTCCCAGGCACAGAGAAGGTGCTAGCAGGGAATTCTCTGCCTGCCTTTCCCCAGTGCTCTGCAAGCTCTCCAGGACAACATAAAATCTGGGGCTCTGTGCTTTCTTTCGTTCTGAACAAGTGTTACTGTTTTCTGCACAAAAGCGATTCTGCCAAGCAATGGGAACACTTCTGTTTCCCAGGCACAGAGAAGGTGCTAGCAGGGAATTCTCTGCCTGCTTTTCCCCAGTGCTCTGCAAGCTCTCCAGGACAACAGCAAATCTGGGGCTCTGTGCTTTCTTTCGTTCTGAACAAGTGTTATTGTTTCCTGCACAAAAGAGATTCTGCGAAGCAATGTGAAGACTTCTGCTTCCCAGGCACAGAGAAGGTGCTAGCAGGGAATTCTCTGCCTGCCTTTCCCCAGTGCTCTGCAAGCTCTCCAGCACAACATAAAATCTGGGGCTCTGTGCTTTCTTTCGTCTGAACAAGTGTTACTGTTTTCTGCACAAAAGCGATTCTGCGAAGCTATGTGAAGACTTCTGCTTCCCAGGCACAGAGAAGGTGCTAGCAGGGAATTCTCTGCCTGTTTTTCTCCAGTGCTCTGCAAGCTCTCCAGGACAACAGCAAATCTGGGGCTCTGTGCTTTCTTTCGTTCTGAACAAGTGTTACTGTTTTCTGCACAAAAGCGATTCTGCGAAGCAATGTGAACACTTCTGCTTCCCAGGCACAGAGAAGGTGCTAGCAGGGAATTCTCTGCCTGCCTTTCCCCAGTGCTCTGCAAGCTCTCCAGGACAACAGCAAATCTGGGGCTCTGTGCTTTCTTTCGTTCTGAACAAGTGTTACTGTTTTCTGCACAAAAGCGATTCTGCGAAGCAATGGGAACACTTCTGCTTCCCAGGCACAGAGAAGGTGCTAGCAGGGAATTCTCTGCCTGCCTTTCCCCAGTGCTCTGCAAGCTCTCCAGCACAACATAAAATCTGGGGCTCTGTGCTTTCTTTCGTTCTGAACAAGTGTTACTGTTTTCTGCACAAAAGCGATTCTGCGAAGCAATGTGAACACTTCTGTTTCCCAGGCACAGAGAAGGTGCTAGTAGGGAAATCTCTGCCTGCTTTTCCCCAGTGCTCTGCAAGCTCTCCAGGACAACATAAAATCTGGGGCTCTGTGCTTTCTTTCGTTCTGAACAAGTGTTACTGTTTTCTGCACAAAAGCGATTCTGCGAAGCAATGTGAAGACT